>NW_024038341.1:0-46160 GCF_016077235.1 Cyprinodon tularosa
ATAAATAAATAAAATGTTTAATTCCTCTTTAATAAATAAATAGAATGTTTAATTCCTCTTTAATAAATAAATAGAATGTATAATTCCTCTTTAATAATTCACTTTAAAAACTTTTCAGATGCCTGACTGAAATGTTAAATTTGAAAAATGCTGCTTTTCTATTTCAGTGACTTTCTGCTCCTACAGACCAGAGGGTTCAGCCCCACAGCATGATAGCGCCCCCTCCGTGCCTGATGGTTGGTGCAGGGCATGGATTGGACGTGTGCCGCCTGCTCGGGGTTTCTCCACCATACTGACGTGGTTTAAGGTGACAGTTTGACCTGAAGTCTCGTTCTGTTGCTCCTTCAATATATTCTGAATTTTTCATTGATGCTGATTTTTTGTTTCAGGTATAAAATCAGCATCAAACGTTTGGTGGCCTCGTGGCGACCTGCCATTAACTGACTAACTGATCAGTTTAGCCGCGTTTGGGAGGCTGCTCACATGACGCCATCAGGCAGGTGGTCCCAGACTCACAGGCTTCCAGACATCTGCTGGCTAGAAAATCTACTCTAGAAGTAAACCGGAGCAGATCTATCAACCTGCAGGAGGGAAGCCTGGCCTGCTGCTGACCTTTGACCTGTCTGCTGTCTCTCAGGTTTGAGGATGTTCTGGATCATGGAGGATCCGTCTTTCTGCTGAAGGATGGAGTCGCCTGAGGAGGACTGCGTGTCCC
Source organism: Cyprinodon tularosa (assembly GCF_016077235.1). NCBI lineage: Eukaryota > Metazoa > Chordata > Actinopteri > Cyprinodontiformes > Cyprinodontidae > Cyprinodon > Cyprinodon tularosa. The sequence continues at coordinate 716 of NW_024038341.1, forward strand.
CAGAGTCCACCGTGACGTCCCTGCTGTCCAGCTCTGGGCGCCTGAGGAGCAGCCTGCAGCCGCCTGAGCTCAGCAGAACCTTCCAATATGGAGAGCAGGTTCTCCTCTGACGCTTCATGCAGACACCGGCTGCTTCTGCCTGATGGTTCTGAACATGCAAACTCTGCCTGGTTGCAGATCTACGATTCCGCCTCTGCGGCGCTGGAAGCCTACATCGCAGATTTTGATGGCAGCTGCCAAAGGTGCCGGACGGTAACTGGACCCCTGGTTCTGGCCACGCCGAGGAAACCCAGAGCGGTCCGGCCCAGAAACAGGGACGGTAAGATCCGAGCCGCTGCGTAAATACGGGTTCTGCTGATGTAAGCGGACTGAGCTGGAGGTCCGGTTCTGTTTGGGGCTGGAAACAGGATGTTCTGATCGGGGGGGTTCTGTTTCATCCGCAGTCCTCAGGGAGCGTCTGACGGAACGGGAGCTGGACTTCCTGAACCTCCCCGTCAGCTCGCCCCGTCATCGCCAGAACCGAGACCGGGTCTCCATGACGACAGACGAGCTGCTGGCCATCCCGTTCGACGGCTCCATGCCCATCACCCACACCTCTGCCTTCATGCAAGGTCCGGCTCACATCCAGAACCAGAGGCAGTAGAACTCTGGTTGATGGGAATCAAACCGTGCTCTCTGTCCTCAGGTCTGCTGTCCCGCTCAGGAACGTCCCAAATGTTCCACCCCTCCACCCAAGCTCAGCTCAGCAGCAGCCGTGTCGCCCCGAAGCCCCTGGACCGGACCCTGGACCAGAACTGTCCCCCTGCCGGTAGCTCCAGGTTAGTCTCCTCAGATCAGCTGAAATGTGTGGATGTCCAGAATCCTTAATGATCTGAACCGGATCACAGCCAGAACTTTAAGGTCCACATCGTGGACCCAAAGATCTCTGACCTGCAGCTGAGGCTACCGTCTCCCCCATCCTGGTTTTTTCAGTCTGGTTCATGATCTGCAGCATAATTAGAGATGGTCCCAGTTCTGGAGGTCCAGGACCCAGAACTGTAATCCTGCTGCAGGGACAGATTCACAGGAAGAGGAGAGAGGCAGCACAGGCTGGGGGGGGGGACCAATGATGGAGGACTGATCAGTTCTTCTAAGGATGGATGGATGGATGGATGGATGATGGATGGATGGATGGATGGATGATGGATGGATGATGGATGGATGATGGATGGATGATGGATGGATGGATGGATGGATGGATGATGGATGGATGATGGATGGATGGATTGATGGATGGATGATGGATGATGGATGGATGGATGGATGGATGGATGATGGATGGATGGATGATGGATGGATGATGGATGGATGGATGATGGATGATGGATGGATGGATGGATGGATGATGGATGGATGGATGGATGATGGATGATGGATGGATGGATGATGGATGGATGATGGATGGATGATGGATGGATGGATGATGGATGGATGATGGATGATGGATGGATGGATGGATGATGGATGATGGATGGATGGATGATGGATGGATGGATGATGGATGGATGGATGATGGATGGATGGATGGATGGATGGATGATGGATGGATGATGGATGGATGGATGATGGATGGATGGATGATGGATGGATGGATGATGGATGATGGATGGATGATGGATGGATGGATGATGGATGATGGATGGATGGATGGATGGATGATGGATGGATGATGGATGGATGGATGGATGATGGATGGATGATGGATGGATGATGGATGGATGATGATGGATGGATGGATGATGGATGGATGATGGATGGATGGATGATGGATGGATGATGGATGGATGGATGATGGATGGATGATGGATGGATGGATGATGGATGGATGGATGGATGGATGATGGATGGATGATGGATGATGGATGGATGATGGATGATGGATGGATGATGGATGATGGATGGATGATGGATGGATGGATGATGGATGATGGATGGATGATGGATGATGGATGGATGGATGATGGATGGATGGATGATGGATGGATGGATGGATGATGGATGGATGGATGATGGATGGATGGATGATGGATGGATGGATGGATGGATGATGGATGGATGATGGATGGATGGATGATGGATGGATGGATGATGGATGGATGGATGATGGATGGATGATGGATGGATGATGGATGGATGGATGGATGATGGATGGATGATGGATGGATGATGGATGGATGGATGATGGATGATGGATGGATGATGGATGGATGGATGATGATGGATGATGATGGATGGATGATGGATGGATGGATGATGGATGATGGATGGATGGATGGATGATGATGGATGGATGATGGATGGATGATGGATGGGTGATGGATGATGGATGATGGATGGATGGATGATGGATGGATGGATGGATGGATGATGGATGGATGGATGATGGATGGATGGATGGATGATGGATGGATGGATGATGGATGGATGGATGGATGATGGATGGATGGATGATGGATGGATGGATGATGGATGATGGATGATGGATGGATGATGGATGGATGATGGATGGATGATGGATGGATGATGGATGGATGATGGATGGATGGATGGATGATGGATGGATGATGGATGGATGGATGATGGATGGATGGATGATGGATGGATGATGGATGGATGGATGGATGATGGATGGATGGATGGATGATGGATGGATGGATGATGGATGGATGGATGATGGATGGATGATGGATGGATGATGGATGGATGGATGGATGATGGATGGATGGATGGATGATGGATGGATGGATGATGGATGGATGGATGGATGATGGATGGATGGATGATGGATGGATGGATGATGGATGGATGGATGATGGATGGATGGATGATGGATGGATGATGGATGGATGATGATGGATGGATGATGGATGGATGGATGATGGATGATGGATGGATGATGGATGGATGGATGATGATGGATGGATGATGGATGGATGATGGATGGATGATGGATGGATGGATGATGGATGGATGGATGATGGATGGATGGATGATGGATGGATGGATGATGGATGGATGATGGATGGATGGATGATGGATGGATGGATGGATGATGGATGGATGGATGGATGGATGATGGATGGATGGATGATGGATGGATGGATGATGGATGGATGGATGGATGATGGATGGATGGATGGATGATGGATGGATGGATGGATGATGGATGGATGGATGATGGATGGATGGATGATGGATGGATGATGGATGGATGATGGATGGATGGATGATGGATGGATGATGGATGGATGGATGGATGATGGATGGATGGATGGATGATGGATGGATGGATGATGGATGGATGGATGATGGATGGATGGATGATGGATGGATGGATGATGGATGGATGATGGATGATGGATGGATGGAACAGGAGTTGGTCCATAGAGGAGAACCTGTTCCAGTCCGGTCCAGGATCTTGATCCACCTCCTTGTTTCTCATGGTTCTGTTTTTTCTGAACTGGATCCGGCTTTGAACTAAACGGGTCGGTTCTGGTATTCTTGTTCAAACAGAACTGGTCAGAACAGGTCAGAACTGGTCAGAACAGGTCAGAACAGGTCGGAACAGGTCAGAACTGGTCAGGTGATCCTTTGCTTGTCTTTTCTATGCCCTGTCCTCCAGGCACAGAGGAGAACCGGAGTCGGACCCGTCGGTGGACAGAGGTTCTGTAGGTGTTCTCCTGGGCTCATTAATGCTCCTCTGGGTTCAGAGTTTCTGTCCTAACCGTACTTGTCTCCTCAGTCTCCTCTGACAGCTGCAGATCTCCACCTCCCCCACTGGTTGACCAGCAACAAGGCCCACATGGACGGTTCTGAGATCAGCAGCCTGCCGGACCTGCAGTACCCGGCCTGGGTGCGGCACTGCAGCGTCAGCGACCCGGAGCTGCGGGACCAGCCAGGTATGAACCCTACTGCCCAACTAGTTAGTAGAACCTGGTTCAGCTGGTTCCAGAACACCTTCAAACATCTGAAGATTCTTCATAGCTGCTTTAAAGGAGCTCCAAACCGGACAGAACCGGTTCATTAAGCCGAACATGGATGAAGGTTCTTATTCCCTCCACACGCCTCAGCCTCTGTTCCTGATGCAGAACTACAGCTGGTTTCCAAAGCAGCCTGCGGCCACAAGGTGGCGCCAGGAGACCTCACAGGAAATGGAAGGAGAAAGAGTGATGGATCCATCTTCTCCCACTAGGTCCTTGTCAGGGTTGCGATGGGGGGCGGAGCCTATCTCCGGCAGTCTATAGGTCTAATCTCAGGACATTTCTGACACATGCAGGCGTGATGAGATCACAATGATTCCACTTCCTCTTTCGGTTGAATCCTGCTGGCGTCTGAAATCCAACGCAAAGCAAACAACACAAACAATTTCCATCAAACCACCAAAAGCCTTTTTTACCGTAGAAATGCAGCGTGCTGCGTTGGCGAGCAAACGCTAGATTTCCCTGGAATGAGGCACGCAGTGACATCACATGGCGTTTAGAGCGGTTTGCTCCATTTTCTTCACCCGAAGTGTATAAAAGAACGGAGAACATGCAGAACATGCGGAGAACACACGGAAAAACACTCAGCAAACACATGGAAAACACTCTGAGAACACTTGGAGAACTCATGGAGCCACAGGAGGGAATAAATCCATCAAGGCCCGTTTCGGCTCCCATCTGGTTTTGTCTCGGTACCATCTGACCTTCCAGAGGATCTCAGGGATGTTTTGGGTCCATATGAGGGGATCTAGGGGGGTTTAGATGGTCTGTGTCTCCAGTAGAACCGGTCCAGAACCTAGCGCCTCTTCCTGTTTCCTCAGATGTTCCAGGAGGTGAAGATCCAGGCTGGACGGAGGCTGAGGAACCACAGGCTGGACCCAGACAGGTGGGCCGGAGGATGGAGAGGTTCTGAGATGTTGGAGCTGCTGCTGGTGCTGAAGCTCAGATGGTTCTGATCCGGTCTTCAAATGTTCTGTTCAGGTCGGAGGTGAGGAGACGCTCCGGGCTCTGAGGCTCCAGCTGGCCCAGCAGATTTCTGCCATGGCTGCAGGAGGGACGGGTTCTGACGAGCCGGCGGCTTGGTTCAGAGGTAGAACCGGGTCGCTGGCTCTGCTGCCCGGTAACAGGATGGAGGCGCTGATCCAAAAGGCCGATCAGGTGCTGGACTCGCTGAGTTCTGGAGGAGCAGAACGTTCTGCAGGTCAAGGTGAGCCTTTCCCTCAGTCACATTAGAACGGATCAGAACCGGGTTGAAAAAAAACCAAGAACTTGTTGAGTTTCTGGGTTTATGTCTGACCCGGTTCTGACCCGGCGGGCCGTCAGAGCCCAGAACCAGTAGCCTGACGTAGTCCGACTCCATTCTAGTCAGAATGAGTCTGATGCTGCTCCATAGAGCTGCACTCAATTGGATAGACCTACAACCAATCAGAGCAACGGAGTGTGTGACGTATGTTAAGCGACGCATAGTTGTTGTCCACAAAAATCAAAGCGTGCAGTTTCACGCCCAGAATAAGAAAATGAGACTTGATCGCGTTTCTCTGTTCCTCTTTTAAAATTAATTTGCTGTCGATATCTTCTAGAACAGACCTAATAGCAGAATCTACTCACCTCAACTCTCCAGCGGCAGCCATTGTTGTTGTCACCCAAGCGCACTTTGGTCACATGGTTGATTACGTTGCTGTTGATCATCTGTCCATCATCGTATAAAGCCCGCCCTGACAATTTGATTGGATCGCCTGACAGTGGGCGATAATACTCGCGCTACTATGGAGCAATGCCAGACCGAACTTCCCGACCTCAAACGTTGTGGGCGGGACTAAGTTCGGAATGGCACCCAGGCTACAGAACCAGGTGAAGCAGCAGGAAATGTGACCCAGCCTTTAAACCTTTGCTCTCTCTTTCAGCAGCGTCTGTCGGCACGGATGACCTGCCGCTCTCCTGGTCTCGGCGCCATCGGCCCGATCAGAACTTTCCCGCTCTAACCCGGCCATGTCGGACCTTCACAGCAGCAGCTGAGCTGGAGGCTGGTCAGAACCACCAGGATACCAAGGTTCCTCCTCTATGGTCTCCTCTGCTGGTTCTGGTTGATCTTTAGATGTTTTTAGATCTTCAGGTTTTATTCGTCTTTTAGTTTGAAACACAAAGACATTTATTTTGGAGCAGCTCTCTGGTCCCTTTCATCTTTTTAAAAGTGCAGCCTTGAAAGATCGTTAAAAAATATATATAAAAACATTAATATAAACATGACTGTATATTTACAGTTCTAACATTTTCTTTTTTTTAAATATAATGATAAAATATAATAAATATAATAAAATCCAATAACCCATTTTACAATCATTCCTCAGTGTGATGGCGGTGGGGAAGAAGCTGCTGCAGAACCTGCTGGTCCTGCATTGAATGAAGCCTCTTCCCAGAGGGCAGCAGGGAGAACAGTCCTTTGTGTGTGGGGGGGGGGGGGGGGGGGGGTCATTGATGATGTCACGGGACACGCAGCGCTGGGATGAAATGTCTTTAATGGAGGGCAGAGGAGCCCCCATGATCCTCTCTGCTGTTCTCACCTTCTTCCAGTCTGAGGCGCTGCAGCCTCCACACCACACAGTGAGACAGCTGCTCAGAACGCTCTCTATGGGGGGGGGGGCAGAACACTCTCTATGGTGCTTCTGGAGAAGGTGGGGAGGATGGGGGGGGGGGGCAGGAAGTCCAAGCGCTTCTGGGCCCTTTGGACCAGTGAGGTGGTGTTTCCAGTCCAGGTGAGGGTATCTGTGATGAAGGACGTCTCCATTTATCCAGGGTGGCTGGTCGGCCGGGTGGTGATGCTCTTAGTGATGCTGACGTCCTCAATGCCTTGGCTGATGGAGGCTGACAGTCATGGCAGACTCATCAATATTTAATAAGTTATCAGATGTTCCAGTCAGAGCGTTTAAAACAGTCATGGAGTGCCTCCTTAGCTTCGCAGGTAGCCCCCCTCTGGGGCCTCTCCTTAGCTTCGCAGGTAGCCCCCCTCTGCAGCCTCTCCTTAGCTTCGCAGGTAGCCCCCCTCTGGGGCCTCTCCTTAGCTTCGCAGGTAGCCCCCCTCTGCAGCCTCTCCTTAGCTTCGCAGGTAGCCCCCCTCTGGGGCCTCTCCTTAGCTTCGCAGGTAGCCCCCCTCTGCAGCCTCTCCTTAGCTTCGCAGGTAGCCCCCCTCTGCAGCCTCGCCTTAGCTTCGCAGGTAGCCCCCCTCTGCAGCCTCTCCTTAGCTTCGCAGGTAGCCCCCCTCTGCAGCCTCGCCTTAGCTTCGCAGGTAGCCCCCCTCTGGGGCCTCTCCTTAGCTTCGCAGGTAGCCCCCCTCTGCGGCCTCTCCTTAGCTTCACAGGTAGCCCCCCTCTGCAGCCTCGCCTTAGCTTCGCAGGTAGCCCCCCTCTGCAGCCTCTCCTTAGCTTCGCAGGTAGCCCCCCTCTGCGGCCTCGCCTTAGCTTCGCAGGTAGCCCCCCTCTGCGGCCTCTCCTTAGCTTCGCAGGTAGCCCCCCTCTGCAGCCTCTCCTTAGCTTCGCAGGTAGCCCCCCTCTGCGGCCTCTCCTTAGCTTCGCAGGTAGCCCCCCTCTGCGGCCTCTCCTTAGCTTCGCAGGTAGCCCCCCTCTGCAGCCTCTCCTTAGCTTCGCAGGTAGCCCCTCTCTGCGGCCTCGCCTTAGCTTCGCAGGTAGCCCCCCTCTGCGGCCTCTCCTTAGCTTCGCAGGTAGCCCCCCTCTGCAGCCTCTCCTTAGCTTCACAGGTAGCCCCCCTCTGCAGCCTCGCCTTAGCTTCGCAGGTAGCCCCCCTCTGGGGCCTCTCCTTAGCTTCGCAGGTAGCCCCCCTCTGCAGCCTCTCCTTAGCTTCGCAGGTAGCCCCCCTCTGCAGCCGTTGGCGATCATAGATGCAGGTTTGTTGTCTGGTCTGTATCACATTTAGCTGCATATTATGTGAACTTATAGAAACTGTCTAGAGGAGCCGTTCTTGGCCGCTGCTTCGGAGCGCCGCCATGGCAACCTAAAAACCTGATAATCCATCAACCTGATGGACGATAACGTGAGAAAAACCTGAGATGGAGACGTCAGGGAGGGAGGGGGGGAGGAAGGGGAGGAAGGAGGACAAAACGCAAGACGGAGGAGGAGAAAACTCTCTGGATTTGTTCAATTTTAGAGAGGACCCGGTCTACCTGAACTGGGTCCTGCAAGGACCCGGTCTACCTGAACTGGGTCCTGCAAGGACCCGGTCTACCTGAACTGGGTCCTGCAAGGACCCGGTCTACCTGAACTGGGTCCTGCATAGACCCGGTCTACCTGAACTGGGTCCTGCAAGGACCCGGTCTACCTGAACTGTGTCCTGCAAGGACCCGGTCTACCTGAACTGGGTCCTGCATGGACCCGGTCTACCTGAACTGGGTCCTGCAAGGACCCGGTCTACCTGAACTGGGTCCTGCATAGACCCGGTCTACCTGAACTGGGTCCTGCAAGGACCCGGTCTACCTGAACTGGGTCCTGCATAGACCCGGTCTACCTGAACTGCGTCCTGCATAGACCCGGTCTACCTGAACTGGGTCCTGCATAGACCCGGTCTACCTGAACTGGGTCCTGCATAGACCTGGTCTACCTGAACTGGGTCCTGCATAGACCTGGTCTACCTGAACTGGGTCCTGCATAGACCTGGTCTACCTGAACTGGGTCCTGCATAGACCCGGTCTACCTGAACTGGGTCCTGCATAGACCTGGTCTACCTGAACTGGGTCCTGCATAGACCTGGTCTACCTGAACTGGGTCCTGCATGGACCCGGTCCACCTGAACTGTTCTTTGAAGTCTATGTAAATGAGGAGAACGGAAGAGTTTACCCTCGGCTCACACCGACTCCGGTCTTGCCGTTGCGGTGCGGTGGGTGCGGCGCCGCAGTGATTCCAAGTCATTAAAAAGACGTAAACCTCTCTCACCGGCTGCTGAGCTGTCCGGCTGCGGTTACCGAGACACTCCGGCGCTGCAGAAAATTCCGCAAGAAAGCTATCCTTGCGGCGTGCCGGAGCCCTCCGCAACAAGCTCTCGCAAATATCCTTATTTGGGCCGTGTTATCGCGTGAAGTTACTTGAACTCAAGTGAACTTCTGTTCTCGCGAGTTAAATCTCCGGACCTGTTGCCAGAGCCGCAGAGCCGCACCGCACCGTAGTCAAAAGGGCGGTGTGAGAGGGGGTGTGCGGGAGTTGCGGTCTCCGTCGGCTCGGTAACCGCACCGGAGCCAGTGTGAGCAAGGGGTAAGGCTGTGGATTCAAACAGGTCCAGCCTTCCACGGCTTTTACAGCCATACACTCTGTTCCCTAGCAACCGTTACAGTTGACTCACAGCAGGAAACGGATGGATGCTGAACTCTCTAGATGTAAACTGGTGGTAAACCAGACCAGGAGGAGAGATAAAATGTTCTGGTTCCTCTTCCAGATCCTCGGACACGGAAACAGCAGCTGGAAGCAGCCTGGACCACTGGAGGCTATGAAACAGCTGCTGTTCAGGTTGGAGGCTGTGGAGGCGGAGCTTCAGAGGCGGCCAGTCGGCATCGACTGTCTAAAGACGCCAGAGAAAGAGGTGCAGTCACCCGGCCTGGACCCGCCCAGCACCAGAACCTCTTCAGAGAGCAAAGCTTGCTCCAGGTGTTCAGTTCTGACTCTGATCTAACCTTCTGTGTTTCAGGCAGTCGAAGGTGAAGCAGATCTGCAGAGTTTTCCAGGCAGTCCGTCCCTGCAGAGGTAATTACAGGTCAGAACCCTGACCTCCGTTTGGGCTCTAGGTCCAAAGCTCAAGTTGCTCTGGTGGAGCCAACCGCCTGGGCCATCGGTGACTGAACCGCCCGGCTGATCGGTGACCGAACCGCCCGGCCCCTCGGTGACCGAACCGCCCGGCCCTTCGCTGACCGAACCGCCCGGCCCCTCGGGGACCGAACCGCCCGGCCCTTCGCTGACCGAACCGCCCGGCCCCTCGGTGACCGAACCGCCCGGCCCCTCGGGGACCGAACCGCCCGGCCCCTCGGTTAGAACTAACATCACAAATCCTCTTCCTCATAGTCTGGGAGTCCTTCCTGTGTTTTTTCATCTGTCCTGCTCTGAGGAGAGGTTTCCATCGGGCCGCTCTGCCATAAGGCCTCGACTGGTGGAGGGCTGCAGTGAGATTAGACTTTCTGGAACTTTCTCCCTCCTGCATGTCTGGAGCTCAGTCAGTGATCTTTGGCTTCTTCTTTACCTCTTTCACTGTTGCTCAGGTTGGCTGGTCGGCCAGGTCTAGGAAGAGTTCTGCTCGTCTCAAACTTCTTCCTCTGAAGGATGATGGAGCCACTGAGCTCTAAGAAACCTCGAGTGCTGCAGAAACTTTTTAACCTTTGTTAACTCTGGCAAGATCTGAGCCTCCACACACACACACACACACACACACACACACACACACATGTTGTGTCACAATATCCTTGTGGGGACCTTCCATTGACTTCCATTCATTTCCCACTAATTTATATGGCCTAACCCTAACCATTACCGACCCATACCTATCCCTAAACCTAACCTAAACTCAATTCACACCTTAGTCCTAAACCTAACCCCCACCCCAAGAAGAGAAACTTTCCTTATGGGGACCAGTTGTTGTACCTAAGTACCTATGAGTCCCCAAAATGTAGCATATTACTAGGAAATTGTCCCCACCAGGTATTAAAGACATGGCCACACACACACACACACCCAGTTAAATAAACGGAGGTCGATGGATTTCACCCAGTGGGCGCTTTATGTTTTTCTGTTTTTAAAGAGAACAGTTCATCATTCGGCCTTTACTGCTTGGTAATCAGCCCTGTTCTGATCTGGACAGTTTTTCTCTCTTATCTGTGAAGGTCCTGTCAGGGTCAAAACAAACACTGTGGTTAAACGTTTAACAATAACAAACCTTGAGAAATATTCTGGCTTTTTATGTAGCCTAGCAAACCAGCCCCACCTGCCAGCGGCCAGAATCATCTTTGCCTGTGAGTGGTCTAGCCTCCATCAATGCCCCGGCCCTAGAACTGGTGGGCCAATCACAACGCGGAGATGTGTTTTGAATGTCTGGATGCAAAGCAGGCGGGGTTTGATGGCGGGACGACAAAGCTGCACGTCACAGCAGCAGCTTCTAATGAAGCGCTCCATTGAAAGTTAAAACTTCTCTTTCTGTTGTTCAATAAAAGGACGTTTTAAGATCATTTTAGGCAAGAAAATTATACTTTAAAGCGTCACTATATGGTCCATTTACCGCGTGATTAAAAAAACTATTTCTAAAGTTGAGAGGACCGCGACAACCATTGTAGCTACGAGGCTAACGGCAACCAGGGCCAACGGCGGCCCCTCTGCAGCGGCCAGGGCCAACGGCGGCCCCCTCTGCACTAGATTACACATTTAATCTCTCTGTTAGTCTGGTTTATCAGGATCGTTTTTATGGGAATAAAAAGGTCATTTTCTGTGAAGCTGTGGAGAGCCTCTGCACCCCCCCACCTCCAGGAGGTCCAGATTTCTCTTACAGCAGATGAAACTTCATGAAGGATCATTTTTGTCCAACTTTGGCTTTAATTGTCCTTTAAGGTTCTAGAGAAGCAGTTCAGAGAACAAAGACGTCTGATTTGCTTCCTGGATGTTTGTTGATGTTCCAGAGCTCTGCATCACCTGAAGCGTCTGAAGCTGCTGGTGGAAGAACCTGGACAGGAACGCAGACGGAGGGATGAGGAGAAGGATGAAGATGAAGGACGTTACTCCTCCTCCACTGAACGGCTGCTGAGCAGGATGGGTGCAGCTCCTGATGAGACGGGGAAGGAGCTGGAACAGCAGCTCACACAGGAGGAGAAACATCTGGAGAAGAACGGTTTTAGTTTCAGGATTGTGAAGACAGACTGAGGACAGAAGAGCAGGACAAGTCCTGGTGAAGGTTCTAGAACATCTAAAGGTTTATTCTAATAAATAAGAAGGTTTCAGAACATCTGGAGGTTTATTCTAATAAATAAGAAGGTTCCAGAACATCTGGGGTTTTGTTTCTAATAAATAAGAAGGTTTCAGAACATCTGGAGGTTTATTCTAATATATAAGAAGGTCCAGAACATCTGGAGGTTTATTCTAATATATAAGAAGGTCCCAGAACATCTGGAGGTTTATTCTAATAAATAAGAAGATTCCAGAACATCTGGGGTTTTGTTTCTAATAAATAAGAAGGTTCCAGAACATCTGGAGGTTTATTCTAATAAATAAGAAGGTCCCAGAACATCTGGGGTTTTGTTTCTATAGATGTTCTGACATCTGGGGTTTGTTTTAATAAATAAGAAGGTTCCAGAACATCTGGAGGTTTATTCTAATAAATAAGAAGGTTCCAGAACATCTGGAGGTTTATTCTAATAAATAGAGGTTCTTAGAACATCTGGGGCTTTTCTTTTCTAATAAATAAGAAGGTTCCAGAACATCTGGGGTTGTTTTTTTTCTAATAACGAAGGTTCCAGAACATCTGGGGTTTTTTTTCTATAAGAAGGTTCCAGAACATCTGGAGGTTTATTCTAATAAATAAGAGAGGTTCTAGAACATCTGGGGTTTTTTTTTCTAATAAGAAGGTTCCAGAACATCTGGAGGTTTATTCTAATAAATAAGAAGGTTCTAGAACATCTGGGGTTTTTTTTCTAATAAATAAGAAGGGTTCCAGAACATCTGGAGGTTTATTCTAATAAATAAGAAGGTTCCAGAACATCTGGAGGTTTATTCTAATAAATAAGAAGGTTCCAGAACATCTGGGGTTTTTTTTTCTAATAAGAAGGTTCCAGAACATCTGGAGGTTTATTCTAATAAATAAGAAGGTTCTAGAACATCTGGGTTTTTTTTTCTAATAAATAAGAAGGTTCCAGAACATCTGGAGGTTTATTCTAATAAATAAGAAGGTCCCAGAACATCTGGGGTTTTGTTTCTAATAAATAAGAAGGTTCCAGAACATCTGGAGGTTTATTCTAATAAATAAGAAGGTTCTAGAACATCTGGGGTTTTTTTTCTAATAAATAAGAAGGTTCCAGAACATCTGGAGGTTTATTCTAATAAATAAGAAGGTTCCAGAACATCTGGAGGTTTATTCTAATAAATAAGAAGGTTCCAGAACATCTGGGGTTTTTTTTTCTAATAAGAAGGTTCCAGAACATCTGGAGGTTTATTCTAATAAATAAGAAGGTTCTAGAACATCTGGGTTTTTTTTTCTAATAAATAAGAAGGTTCCAGAACATCTGGAGGTTTATTCTAATAAATAAGAAGGTCCCAGAACATCTGGAGGTTTATTCTAATAAATAAGAAGGTTCCAGAACATCTGGGGTTTTGTTTCTAATAAATAAGAAGGTTCCAGAACATCTGGGGGTTTATTCTAATAAATGAGAAGGTCCCAGAACATCTGGAGGTTTATTCTAATAAATAAGAAGGTTCCAGAACATCTGGGGTTTTGTTTCTAATAAATAAGAAGGTTCCAGAACATCTGGAGGTTTATTCTAATAAATAAGAAGGTCCCAGAACATCTGGAGGTTTATTCTAATAAATAAGAAGGTTCCAGAACATCTGGAGGTTTATTCTAATAAGAAGGTTCCAGAACATCTGGGGTTTTGTTTCTAATAAATAAGAAGGTCCCAGGACATCTGGAGGTTTATTCTAATAAATAAGAAGGTTCCAGAACATCTGGGGTTTTGTTTCTAATAAATAAGAAGGTTCCAGAACATCTGGAGGTTTATTCTAATAAATAAGAAGGTTCCAGAACATCTGGGGTTTTGTTTCTAATAAATAAGAAGGTTCCAGAACATCTGGAGGTTTATTCTAATAAGAAGGTTCCAGAACATCTGGGGTTTTGTTTCTAATAAATAAGAAGGTCCCAGGACATCTGGAGGTTTATTCTAATAAATAAGAAGGTTCCAGAACATCTGGAGGTTTATTCTAATAAATAAGAAGGTTCTAGAACATCTGGGTTTTTTTTCTAATAAATAAGAAGGTTCCAGAACATCTGGAAAGGAACAAACAAGCCTGTAGGTTCATCGATGGAGGATCTGCTGACTGAGAGCTGAGCAGCAGAATGAAAGGAGCAGGAAAACCAAGCAGGGAAATAAATCAGAGCTGGAAATGATGAGGTTGGAATGTTAGAAAAGGAAAACTCAAAAATCATTTAATCTGAAATCATTCAATGAAACCTCCTGATGGAGGCCAGGATCAACATCTGCTGTAAATATTGAGTTCTCCATCAACCAACCAACGTTCTGCCTATTACTTCCCACCCTCACCTGTGCTGTCTATCATCCCTTCATCCGCTCTCAATCAGAGCTAAACATCCAGATGTTAACGGGTGAATTCAGAGCCAAACATCCAGATGTTAACGGATGAATTCAGAGCCAAACATCCAGATATTAACGGATGAATTCAGAGCCAAACATCCAGATGTTAACGGATGAATTCGGATCCAAACATCCAGATTTTAACGGGTGAATTCAGAGCCAAACATCCAGATGTTAACGGATGAATTCGGAGCCAAACATCCAGATGTTAACGGGTGAATTCAGATCCAAACATCCAGATGTTAACGGGTGACTTCAGAGCCAAACATCCAGATGTTAACGGGTGAATTCAGAGCCAAACATCCAGATGATAACGGATGAATTCGGATCCAAACATCCAGATGTTAACGGGTGAATTCGGAGCCAAACATCCAGATGTCAACGGGTGAATTTGGATCAAAACATCCAGATGTTAACGGGTGAATTCAGAGCCAAACATCCAGATGTTAACGGATGAATTCAGAGCCAAACATCCACATGATAACGGATGAATTCGGATCCAAACATCCACATGATAACGGATGAATTCGGATCCAAACATCCACATGATAACGGATGAATTCGGATCCAAACATCCAGATGTTAACGGATGAATTTGGATCAAAACATCCAGGTGTTAACGGGTGAATTCAGAGCCAAACATCCAGATGTTAACGGATGAATTCAGAGCCAAACATCCAGATGTTAACGGATGAATTCGGATCCAAACATCCAGATGTTAACGGGTGAATTCAGAGCCAAACATCCAGATGTTAACGGATGAATTCAGAGCCAAACATCCAGATGTTAACGGGTGAATTCAGATCCAAACATCCAGATGTTAACGGGTGAATTCAGAACCAAACATCCAGATGTTAACGGGTGAATTCAGAGCCAAACATCCACATGATAACGGATGAATTCGGATCCAAACATCCAGATGTTAATGGATGAATTCAGAGCCAAACATCCAGATGTTAACGGATGAATTCAGAGCCAAACATCCAGATGTTAACGGGTGAATTCAGAGCCAAATATCCAGATGTTAACGGGTGAATTCAGAGCCAAACATCCAGATGTTAACGGGTGAATTCAGAGCCAAACATCCAGATGTTAACGGATGAATCCGGAGCCAAACATCCAGATGTTAACGGGTGAATTCAGATCCAAACATCCAGATGTTAACGGGTGACTTCAGAGCCAAACATCCAGATGTTAACGGGTGAATTCAGAGCCAAACATCCAGATGATAACGGATGAATTCGGATCAATAAACATCCAGATGTTAACGGGTGAATTCGGAGCCAAACATCCAGATGTCAACGGGTGAATTTGGATCAAAACATCCAGATGTTAACGGGTGAATTCAGAGCCAAACATCCAGATGTTAACGGATGAATTCAGAGCCAAACATCCACATGATAACGGATGAATTCGGATCCAAACATCCACATGATAACGGATGAATTCGGATCCAAACATCCACATGATAACGGATGAATTCAGATCCAAACATCCAGATGTTAACGGATGAATTTGGATCAAAACATCCAGGTGTTAACGGGTGAATTCAGAGCCAAACATCCAGATGTTAACGGATGAATTCAGAGCCAAACATCCAGATGTTAACGGATGAATTCGGATCCAAACATCCAGATGTTAACGGGTGAATTCAGAGCCAAACATCCAGATGTTAACGGATGAATTCAGAGCCAAACATCCAGATGTTAACGGGTGAATTCAGATCCAAACATCCAGATGTTAACGGGTGAATTCAGAACCAAACATCCAGATGTTAACGGGTGAATTCAGAGCCAAACATCCACATGATAACGGATGAATTCGGATCCAAACATCCAGATGTTAATGGATGAATTCAGAGCCAAACATCCAGATGTTAACGGATGAATTCAGAGCCAAACATCCAGATGTTAACGGGTGAATTCAGAGCCAAACATCCAGATGTTAACGGGTGAATTCAGAGCCAAACATCCAGATATTAACGGGTGAATTCAGAGCCAAACATCCAGATGTTAACGGATGAATTCAGAGCCAAACATCCAGATGTTAACGGATGAATTCGGATCCAAACATCCAGATGTTAACGGGTGAATTCAGAGCCAAACATCCACGTACTAACGGATGAATTCGGATCCAAACATCCAGATGTTAATGGATGAATTCAGAGCCAAACATCCAGATGTTAATGGATGAATTCAGAGCCAAACATCCAGATGTTAACGGGTGAATTCAGATCCAAACATCCAGATGTTAACGGGTGAATTCAGAGCCAAACATCCAGATGTTAACGGGTGAATTCAGAGCCAAACATCCACATGATAACAGATGAATTCGGATCCAAACATCCAGATGTTAATGGATGAATTCAGAGCCAAACATCCAGATGTTAACGGGTGAATTCAGAGCCAAACATCCACATGATAACGGATGAATTCGGATCCAAACATCCAGATGTTAACGGATGAATTCAGAGCCAAACATCCAGATGTTAACGGATGAATTCAGAGCCAAACATCCAGATGTTAACGGATGAATTCAGAGCCAAACATCCAGATGTTAACGGATGAATTCAGAGCCAAACATCCAGATGTTAACGGATGAATTCGGATCCAAACATCCAGATGTTAACGGGTGAATTCAGATCCAAACATCCAGATGTTAACGGGTGAATTCAGAGCCAAACATCCAGATGTTAACGGATGAATTCGGATCCAAACATCCAGATGTTAATGGATGAATTCAGAGCCAAACATCCAGATGTTAATGGATGAATTCAGAGCCAAACATCCAGATGTTAACGGATGAATTCGGATCCAAACATCCACATGATAACGGATGAATTCGGATCCAAACATCCAGATGTCAATGGATGAATTCAGAGCCAAACATCCAGATGTTAATGGATGAATTCAGAGCCAAAACATCCAGATGTTAACGGGTGAATTCAGAGCCAAACATCCAGATGTTAACGGATGAATTCAGAGCCAAACATCCAGATGTTAAGGGATGAATTCGGATCCAAACATCCAGATGTTAACGGGTGAATTCAGAGCCAAACATCCAGATGTTAACGGGTGAATTCAGAGCCAAACATCCAGATGTTAACGGGTGAATTCAGAGCCAAACATCCAGATGTTAACGGATGAATTCGGATCCAAACATCCAGATGTTAAAGGGCGAATTCAGAGCCAAACATCCAGATGATAACGGATCTATTCGGATCCAAACATCCAGATGTTAAGGGATGAATTCGGATCCAAACATCCAGATGTTAACGGGTGAATTCAGAGCCAAACATCCAGATGTTAACGGATGAATTCGGATCCAAACATCCAGATGTTAACGGGTGAATTCAGAGCCAAACATCCAGATGTTAACGGATGAATTCGGATCCAAACATCCAGATGTTAAGGGATGAATTCGGATCCAAACATCCAGATGTTAACGGGTGAATCCAGAGCCAAACATCCAGATGTTAACGGGTGAATCCAGAGCCAAACATCCAGATGTTAACGGATGAATTCAGAGCCAAACATCCAGATGTTAACGGATGAATTCGGATCCAAACATCCAGATGTTAACGGGCGAATTCAGAGCCAAACATCCAGATGTTAACGGATGAATTCGGATCCAAACATCCAGATGTTAACGGGTGAATTCAGAGCCAAACATCCAGATGTTAACGGATGAATTCGGATCCAAACATCCAGATGTTAAGGGATGAATTCGGATCCAAACATCCAGATGTTAATGGGTGAATTCAGAGCCAAACATCCAGATGTTAACGGGTGAATCCAGAGCCAAACATCCAGATGTTAACGGATGAATTCAGAGCCAAACATCCAGATGTTAACGGATGAATTCGGATCCAAACATCCAGATGTTAACGGGCGAATTCAGAGCCAAACATCCAGATGATAACGGATCTATTCGGATCCAAACATCCAGATGTTAACGGGTGAATTCAGAGCCAAACATCCAGATGATAACGGATGAATTCGGATCCAAACATCCAGATGTTAACGGGTGAATTCAGAGCCAAACATCCAGATATTAACGGATGAATTCGGATCCAAACATCCAGATGTTAACGGGTGAATTCAGAGCCAAACATCCAGATGTTAATGGATGAATTCAGAGCCAAACATCCAGATGTTAATGGATGAATTCAGAGCCAAACATCCAGATGTTAACGGGTGAATTCAGAGCCAAACATCCAGATGTTAATGGATGAATTCAGAGCCAAACATCCAGATGTTAATGGATGAATTCAGAGCCAAACATCCAGATGTTAACGGGTGAATTCAGAGCCAAACATCCAGATGTTAACGGGTGAATTTGGAGCCAAACATCCAGATGTTAACGGGTGAATTCAGAGCCAAACATCCAGATGTTAACGGGCGAATCCAGAGCCAAACATCCAGATGTTAATGGATGAATTCAGAGCCAAACATCCAGATGTTAACGGGTGAATTCGGAGCCAAACATCCAGATGTTAACGGGTGAATTCAGAGCCAAACATCCAGATGTTAACGGGCGAATCCAGAGCCAAACATCAGGATTCAGTGTGAGAGC
The DNA here is from genome assembly GCF_016077235.1 of Cyprinodon tularosa. NCBI lineage: Eukaryota > Metazoa > Chordata > Actinopteri > Cyprinodontiformes > Cyprinodontidae > Cyprinodon > Cyprinodon tularosa. Next base: position 19,643 of record NW_024038341.1, read on the forward strand.
AAAGCCAAGGAGGGACATGAAGGAAAGTCTGAGCGTTAGAGGAGCTTTGCAGAACAACCATCCATTTTCTGTTCCACATCTTATTTCTCTATTCTTTGGACCAACCAATGAAACCAGAGGCCCCTGGATCCCCACATGCCAGCTGCAGGGGGAGGGACCCAGAGTTGTGGCATCTAGAATTGTAGAGCTGCAGAATATAGAATGATGCAGCCTGATAAAATGGATGATTGCTTCTAAGGAACAGATGAGGTCATTTAGGGGGACACTACCAGCTGACTGATGGATCTAAACTCCTACATCAGTCTGGAGGAGAACGAGTTCCTACCTGAGAGACGATTAGAGACAGGAGGAAGATGGAGGATGAGGAGTTTGACCCTGAATCGATCAATGAATCATTTGTCTCCCAGTGGAACCAGTGAAGTGTTTTGGATGGTTTTGTGGGCAGCTCTACCTTCACAGACTGCTGATCATCATCATCCTCATAGAAATATTTTCCTTTATTCTTAATCATGGATCTAAAATCAGATCAAGGATGAATATTCTGAACCAGGCGGTTCGGCTTCCTAATGGGTCCCAGTTTGATGCAGCAGCTGATGCTGGCTTCCCTCCAGAGTCTCTGCTGGGGTGGAAGCTGCATCCCTGACGGCCAATCAGAGTGAGCCGCTCCTCCCAGCAGCTTCTGCCTGACCTGAGATCAGCAGAAGCACCATCAGGTCAGATCCAGGCTGTCCTGAAGCTCTACAGACTGAGAAGGAGCCCAGAGGTGTGATCTAGAACATCTATCCTACCTTCTCTCTGCTCCAGGCAGAACCCACAGCTCCCAGCTGCTGCTGGTCCATAGTGGAGCTGGACAACTGGAAGCTGGTTTCTGCTGGAGGCTCCTGAGGGCTCCACAGCCTGCTGATGTTTTTCTGTCTAGAATAGAATACAATTCAACCTTATTGTCATTCCACTGTCACAAAGCAACGACATCCACTCTGCATTTAACCCTTCTCCTTAGGGAGCAGTGGACTGCCATTGTGCAGTTCCTGGGGAGCAGTGCTGGGGTGAGGGTCTTGCTCAGGGACCCAGAGTGGCAGTCTGTGGGGATCGAACCGGGAATTAGCAACCTTCTCAGAGCACAAGTGTACTGCTCTAACCACTAGGCTCTAACCACTAGGCTCTAACCACTAGGCTCTAACCACTAAGCTCTAACTACTAAGCTCTAACCTCTAGGCTCTAACCACTAGGCTCTAACCACTAAGCTCTAACCACTAAGCTCTAACCTCTAGGCTCTAACCTCTAGGCTCTAACCTCTAGGCTCTAACCTCTAGGCTCTAACCACTAGGCTCTAACCTCTAGGCTCTAACCACTAGGCTCTAACTTCTAGGCTCTAACCACTAGGCTCTAACCTCTATGCTCTAACCACTAGGCTCTAATCTCTAGGCTCTGACCTCTAGACTCTAACCATTAGGCTCTAACCACTAGGCTCTAACCACTAAGCTCTAACCTCTAGGCTCTAACCACTAGGCTCTAACCACTAGGCTCTAACCACTAGGCTCTAACCACTAAGCTCTAACCACTAGGCTCTAACCACTAGGCTCTAACCACTAGGCTCTAATCTCTAGGCTCTGACCTCTAGACTCTAACCATTAGGCTCTAACCACTAGGCTCTAACCACTAGGCTCTAACCTCTAGGCTCTAACCACTAGGCTCTAACCACTAGGCTCTAACCACTAGGCTCTAACCACTAAGCTCTAACCACTAGGCTCTAACCACTAGGCTCTAACCACTAGGCTCTAACCTCTAGCCTCTAACCACTAGGCTCTAACCTCTATGCTCTAACCACTAGGCACTAATCTCTAGGCTCTGACCTCTAGACTCTAACCACTAGGCTCTAATCTCTAGGCTCTAACCACTAGGCTCTAACCACTAGGCTCTAACCACTAGGCTCTAACCACTAGGCTCTGACCTCTAGGCTCTAACCTCTAGGCTCTAATCTCTAGGCTCTACCCTCTAGGCTCTAACCTCTAGGCTCTAATCTCTAGGCTCTAACCACTAGGCTCTAACCACTAGGCTCTAACCTCTAGGCTCTAACCACTAGGCTCTAACCACTAGGCTCTAACCACTAGGCTCTAACTTCTAGGCTCTAACCACTAGGCTCTAACCACTAGGCTCTAACTTCTAGGCTCTAACTTCTAGGCTCTAACCTCTAGGCTCTAACATCTAGGCTCTACCCTCTAGGCTCTAACATCTAGGCTCTAACCACTAGGCTCTAACTTCTAGGCTCTAACATCTAGACTCTACCCTCTAGGCTCTAACATCTAGACTCTAACCTCTAGACTCTACCCTCTAGGCTCTAACCTCTAGGCTCTAACTTCTAGGCTCTAACATCTAGACTCTACCCTCTAGGCTCTAACATCTAGACTCTAACCTCTAGACTCTACCCTCTAGGCTCTAATCTCTAGGCTCTAACTTCTAGGCTCTAACCTCTAGGCTCTAATATCTAGGCTCTAACCACTAGGCTCTAACCACTAGGCTCTAACCTCTAGGCTCTAACCACTAGGCTCTAACCACTAGACTCTACCCTCTAGGCTCTAACCTCTAGGCTCTAACTTCTAGGCTCTACCCTCTAGGCTCTAACATCTAGGCTCTAACCACTATGCTCTAACCTCTAGGCTCTAACTTCTAGGCTCTAACATCTAGACTCTACCCTCTAGGCTCTAACATCTAGACTCTAACCTCTAGACTCTACCCTCTAGGCTCTAACCTCTAGGCTCTAACATCTAGGCTCTAACTTCTAGGCTCTAACCTCTAGGCTCTAACATCTAGGCTCTACCCTCTAGGCTCTAACATCTAGACTCTAACCACTAGGCTCTACCCACTAGACTCTACCCTCTAGGCTCTACCCACTAGACTCTACCCTCTAGGCTCTAACCTCTAGGCTCTAACTTCTAGGCTCTACCCTCTAGGCTCTAACATCTAGGCTCTAACCACTAGGCTCTAACCTCTAGGCTCTAACTTCTAGGCTCTAACATCTAGACTCTACCCTCTAGGCTCTAACATCTAGACTCTAACCTCTAGACTCTACCCTCTAGGCTCTAACCTCTAGGCTCTAACATCTAGGCTCTAACTTCTAGGCTCTAACCTCTAGGCTCTAACATCTAGGCTCTACCCTCTAGGCTCTAACATCTAGACTCTAACCACTAGGCTCTACCCACTAGACTCTACCCTCTAGGCTCTACCCACTAGACTCTACCCTCTAGGCTCTAACATCTAGACTCTACCCACTAGACTCTACCCACTAGGCTCTACCCTCTAGGCTCTAACATCAAGGCTCTACCCTCTAGGCTCTAACATCTAGACTCTACCCACTAGACTCTACCCACTAGGCTCTACCTTCTAGGCTCTAACATCTAGACTCTACCCTCTAGGCTCTAACATCTAGACTCTACCCACTAGGCTCTACCTTCTAGGCTCTAACATCTAGGCTCTACCCTATAGGCTCTAACATCTAGACTCTACCCACTAGACTCTACCCTCTAGGCTCTAACATCTAGACTCTACCCACTAGACTCTACCCACTAGGCTCTACCCTCTAGGCTCTAACATCTAGGCTCTACCCACTAGACTCTACCCTCTAGGCTCTACCCACTAGACTCTACCCTCTAGGCTCTAACATCTAGACTCTACCCACTAGACTCTACCCACTAGGCTCTACCCTCTAGGCTCTAACATCTAGGCTCTACCCTCTAGGCTCTAACATCTAGACTCTACCCACTAGACTCTACCCACTAGACTCTACCCTCTAGGCTCTACCCACTAGACTCTACCCTCTAGGCTCTAACATCTAGACTCTACCCACTAGACTCTACCCACTAGGCTCTACCTTCTAGGCTCTAACATCTAGACTCTACCCTCTAGGCTCTAACATCTAGACTCTAACGTCTAGACTCTACCCTCTAGGCTCTAACCTCTAGGCTCTAACATCTAGGCTCTAACTTCTAGGCTCTAACCTCTAGGCTCTAACATCTAGGCTCTACCCTCTAACATCTAGACTCTAACCACTAGGCTCTACCCACTAGACTCTACACTCTAGGCTCTACCCACTAGACTCTACCCACTAGGCTCTACCCTCTAGGCTCTAACATCTAGGCTCTACCCTCTAGGCTCTAACATCTAGACTCTAACCACTAGGCTCTACCCACTAGACTCTACCCTCTAGGCTCTAACATCTAGACTCTACCCTCTAGGCTCTAACATCTAGACTCTACCCTCTAGGCTCTAACATCTAGACTCTACCCTCTAGGCTCTAACATCTAGGCTCTACCCTCTAGACTCTAACCTCTAGGCTCTAACCTCTAGGCTCTAACATCTAGACTCTACCCTCTAGGCTCTAACCTCTAGGCTCTAACCTCTAGGCTCTAACATCTAGACTCTAACCACTAGGCTCTACCCACTAGACTCTACCCTCTAGGCTCTACCCACTAGACTCTACCCACTAGGCTCTACCCTCTAGGCTCTAACATCTAGGCTCTACCCTCTAGGCTCTAACATCTAGACTCTAACCACTAGGCTCTACCCACTAGACTCTACCCTCTAGGCTCTAACATCTAGACTCTACCCTCTAGGCTCTAACATCTAGACTCTACCCTCTAGACTCTAACATCTAGACTCTACCCTCTAGACTCTAACCTCTAGGCTCTAACCTCTAGGCTCTAACATCTAGACTCTACCCTCTAGACTCTAACATCTAGACTCTACCCTCTAGACTCTAACATCTAGACTCTACCCTCTAGACTCTAACCTCTAGGCTCTAACCTCTAGGCTCTAACATCTAGACTCTACCCTCTAGGCTCTAACATCTAGACTCTACCCTCTAGACTCTAACATCTAGACTCTACCCTCTAGGCTCTACCCACTAGGCTCTACCCTCTAGGCTCTAACATCTAGACTCTAACATCTAGGCTCTACCCTCTAGGCTCTAACATCTAGGCTCTAACCTCTAGGCTCTAACTTCTAGACTCTAACATCTAGGCTCTACCCTCTAGGCTCTAACATCTAGGCTCTAACCTCTAGGCTCTAACTTCTAGGCTCTAACCTCTAGGCTCTAACATCTAGACTCTACCCTCTAGGCTCTACCCACTAGGCTCTACCCTCTAGGCTCTAACATCTAGACTCTAACCACTAGGCTCTACCCACTAGACTCTACCCTCTAGGCTCTAACATCTAGACTCTACCCTCTAGGCTCTAACATCTAGACTCTACCCTCTAGGCTCTAACATCTAGACTCTACCCTCTAGGCTCTAACATCTAGGCTCTACCCTCTAGGCTCTAACATCTAGACTCTAACCACTAGGCTCTACCCACTAGACTCTACCCTCTAGGCTCTAACATCTAGACTCTACCCTCTAGGCTCTAACATCTAGACTCTACCCTCTAGACTCTAACATCTAGACTCTACCCTCTAGACTCTAACCTCTAGGCTCTAACCTCTAGGCTCTAACATCTAGACTCTACCCTCTAGACTCTAACATCTAGACTCTACCCTCTAGACTCTAACATCTAGACTCTACCCTCTAGACTCTAACCTCTAGGCTCTAACCTCTAGGCTCTAACATCTAGACTCTACCCTCTAGGCTCTAACATCTAGACTCTACCCTCTAGACTCTAACATCTAGACTCTACCCTCTAGACTCTAACCTCTAGGCTCTAACCTCTAGGCTCTAACCTCTAGGCTCTAACCTCTAGACTCTACCCTCTAGACTCTACCCTCTAGGCTCTACCCACTAGGCTCTACCCTCTAGGCTCTAACATCTAGACTCTAACATCTAGGCTCTACCCTCTAGGCTCTAACATCTAGGCTCTAACCTCTAGGCTCTAACTTCTAGGCTCTAACCTCTAGGCTCTAACATCTAGACTCTACCCTCTAGGCTCTACCCACTAGGCTCTACCCTCTAGGCTCTAACATCTAGACTCTAACCACTAGGCTCTAACATCTAGACTCTACCCTCTAGGCTCTAACATCTAGACTCTACCCTCTAGGCTCTAACATCTAGGCTCTACCCTCTAGGCTCTAACATCTAGACTCTAACCACTAGGCTCTACCCACTAGACTCTACCCTCTAGGCTCTAACATCTAGACTCTACCCTCTAGGCTCTAACATCTAGACTCTACCCTCTAGACTCTAACATCTAGACTCTACCCTCTAGACTCTAACCTCTAGGCTCTAACCTCTAGGCTCTAACATCTAGACTCTACCCTCTAGACTCTAACATCTAGACTCTACCCTCTAGACTCTAACATCTAGACTCTACCCTCTAGACTCTAACCTCTAGGCTCTAACCTCTAGGCTCTAACATCTAGACTCTACCCTCTAGGCTCTAACATCTAGACTCTACCCTCTAGACTCTAACATCTAGACTCTACCCTCTAGACTCTAACCTCTAGGCTCTAACCTCTAGGCTCTAACCTCTAGGCTCTAACCTCTAGACTCTACCCTCTAGACTCTACCCTCTAGGCTCTACCCACTAGGCTCTACCCTCTAGGCTCTAACATCTAGACTCTAACATCTAGGCTCTACCCTCTAGGCTCTAACATCTAGGCTCTAACCTCTAGGCTCTAACTTCTAGGCTCTAACCTCTAGGCTCTAACATCTAGACTCTACCCTCTAGGCTCTACCCACTAGGCTCTACCCTCTAGGCTCTAACATCTAGACTCTAACCACTAGGCTCTACCCACTAGACTCTACCCTCTAGGCTCTAACATCTAGACTCTACCCTCTAAGCTCTAACATCTAGACTCTACCATCTAGGCTCTAACATCTAGACTCTACCCTCTAGGCTCTAACATCTAGGCTCTACCCTCTAGGCTCTAACATCTAGACTCTAACCACTAGGCTCTACCCACTAGACTCTACCCTCTAGGCTCTAACATCTAGACTCTACCCTCTAGGCTCTAACATCTAGACTCTACCCTCTAGACTCTAACATCTAGACTCTACCCTCTAGACTCTAACCTCTAGGCTCTAACCTCTAGGCTCTAACATCTAGACTCTACCCTCTAGACTCTAACATCTAGACTCTACCCTCTAGACTCTAACATCTAGACTCTACCCTCTAGACTCTAACCTCTAGGCTCTAACCTCTAGGCTCTAACATCTAGACTCTACCCTCTAGGCTCTAACATCTAGACTCTACCCTCTAGACTCTAACATCTAGACTCTACCCTCTAGACTCTAACCTCTAGGCTCTAACCTCTAGGCTCTAACCTCTAGGCTCTAACCTCTAGACTCTACCCTCTAGGCTCTACCCACTAGGCTCTACCCTCTAGGCTCTAACATCTAGACTCTAACATCTAGGCTCTACCCTCTAGGCTCTAACATCTAGGCTCTAACCTCTAGACTCTACCCTCTAGGCTCTACCCACTAGGCTCTACCCTCTAGGCTCTAACATCTAGACTCTACCCTCTAGGCTCTACCCACTAGGCTCTACCCTCTAGGCTCTAACTTCTAGGCTCTACCCTCTAGACTCTAACATCTAGACTCTAACATCTAGACTCTACCCTCTAGACTCTAACCTCTAGGCTCTAACCTCTAGGCTCTAACATCTAGACTCTAACCTCTAGGCTCTCTCACCCGTCTGCAGAAGCTCTTTGGTGGAAGCTTCTCCTTGGGTTTCTCCTGGATGGGATCCGGTTCTGGAAGGTTCTGGATTCGCTGTCTCTGTAAGTGGAGGAGAGCTTTGCTCCTCAGAGCTGCCTGGTGTTTCTCCTCCAGCTGCCTCAGCGCCTCCTGGGAGTTCTCCAGATGTTCCTGCAGCTGCCTGCGTTCCCTAAGGAGACTCCTTTTCTGCTCCCAGACCTTCTGCTGCTGCAGCCGACGGAAACGGATCTCGCTCTGCATTCTGACCAAGATCTGCTCCGCCTCCAGCACCTCCTCCCTGTGCAGCCGGCTGTCCCTGCCGACGGCCTCCAGCTCCTCCAGGAGGAGCCGCCTGTGGGTCCAGGCGTCTGGGATGAAGGTCCGAGCCGAGCCGTACCACTCCACCTCAAAGCTGCTGGCAGCGCGGCTCAGACCCAGCCTGCATAGGAGGTTCCTCAGAGCGTCATCCATGGACTCTAGAACCTCCGGGTTCCTGCTGGGTTCCTCCTCTTTCTCCTCCTTCCTCTCCTCTTCCTCCTTCGCTCTGTCTCTTCCTGCCAACATTTTCTGCTACTTGTTTACACATCGCTATGGAAACACCTTCACATGTTCATTGCTTACTCTGTCACCATGGCAACGCGTCAGGAGGAGTTTATCATTAACTGTTTATTTCAGTTAAAGTGTCTGAACATTTCAAACGCTAAAAACAGTTCTATGTTTTCTGTTCTATGTTTTCTCTTCTATTTTCTCCCTTTTCTCCATAAATACTAAATTGAATATTTCTCTGGGATTTCATGGTTCAGTCATTTCAGTTTTATAAGGAAATTAATAAAAATGTTAATTAATGCAGCGTTTCACTCTGTAACCATGGTAACCCATGTCACTCTTTAGCATCACTAGAATATGTTTTCATATAAAATAGAAATATCTAACCAGAGCTTTAGAAATGAACCGTATGTTTGCTTCACTTTCTCAGGGCTGCCAACTTTTCAGCAAACCTTGGATCGAGATTTTAAAATCGTTGGAGAGGAAACCGTGTCAGACTCTGAGGATTTAACTGAAACAAACGTTACTGAATAAAAAGAAGTGATCCGCAGTTATGTGGAACATTTTCACACAACATACATCATTTTTTATAATCTGGTGATTTTTAGAGAATTGAAATAAAAGTATTAGTCCCACAAAATACTGAATAATCAGAATCAGACTTTAATAATCGCAGAGGGAAATTACTCTAAACTGTTTATTAATAATTCTATGCAACTCAAGTAAAATAAATAACGTGAAACAAATGAGTCATTACTGGATTATTGGTAATAGGCTAAGGATTAAAATCCTAATTATCTTATTTAATTTTTACTATTGGAAATTCAGACCTATGAGGCTGTAGATTCTATAAAAACTCTCTCTGATGCGACAGCATTTCTGTAGAGGTTTCATTTTGGTAGATATGATGGAAATTAACTTTTTAAACATTTAATGGAGATAAATAAAGGGTGTAACTTTGGTGAAAGTTGGTGGGTATGGGGGGGGCCTACAGTTACTCCACACTAACGCCTTCAACAGGGTTTGTTTTTTACAAAATTGAGCTCAAACACGTTTATTGAGCTTTCCTTTTGTTAAGAACACAGTAGAACCAAAATAAACTGATATTTATATTTATGGACGGTTAAACATGAATGTATATTAAAAAAAAGGATGAATAACAGCTGATTCTGATGCCAACAGTAATAAATCATTCCTCCCTAGAATGCAAACAATTTCACTTTCATCCATCCAGAAAAATGTGGATTGATTGATTGGAAGTTTTCCATTTTAACGACATCAGTGATTATCCTCCTTCAAAAGCAGCAAAATCTAATTTAGAAAAGAGTACGGAGCAGGATTAGGACCACTGAAAACATTTCTGAAAGTTAACACATTTTACTTCAGTATAATATGAGAAAAAAGTCGGATCAGATTCTGATATTTTTTTCCTCAGAATTCTGACTTTAATCTTAGAATTCTGACTTTTTTCTCATATTATACTTGAATAAAATCTAAAAATCAGTTAACTGAAATAATCAGTGAATTGAAATGATTTCCCCACCAGTCCTTCAGAAAGTTAAACCTGTGACCTAAATGCATCCCTCTGGTTTCTCCTCTGTGGTTTCAGGGTAACTGAGCTGTTCTGCACATCCTCTCTGGATGCAGTTGGTCTTTTCTTGGCTGATCTTTTGAAAAATAAAATGCAATCAATCTTTTCTGTTGTGGATCTCCTTTGGGTTTGTGAGTCAAACCTGAAAGCTTTAAGAGTTTAGTTTACTGTTGGTTTAATTAGTCCAAAAATCAAACGGGAGATAAACTGAGCAAAACATGGACTAAACTGAGATTAAACCAGGAGGCTAAATTAGAGTAAACAAGGATTAAAGACTGATTAAAAAAATAAAATAAATAAAAACAGCTGTAGATGTAGAGAAAATAAACAGTTGGATCCTAAACTCTCACATTGATTATTTAAGCCAGCTGCTATATAGTTTATTCATATTTACTAAAGCGCTCAAATCTTCATTCATTTACAAAGTGAATAATCTTAGTCCAGATTAAATCAAATCAAATGTCCTTCCTGGTAGTAACCTATTTGCAGCTATTTCAATATCTGGCTCAGTGAACAGGTGTGCTGGTGGAAAAATACGGACCGGATCTGAACCCGGCTCCTCCCTGTATGTTAGCAGCACTAAGGTTGTGTTGAAAACGCGGCATTGCATTTGTAGATATAAATAACTGGAATGGAGTTGAGTTTTAATGTCCGTCATTCTTTTGCGTGAAAAGATGGAGAAAAGGAGTGAGAGAGTGAAGACACTGATGGGTGAGTCTCACTCCCAGTGGGTGAGACATGACCGCCCTGTTTTCTTAATCTAATCAGATTATTTTCTGATGAAATCATCCGATTATCAGTATCTAGATGTTAGAAAAAACATTAAACTGATTTTATTTTCCTCTAAAGTTTGATGAATAATTAGTTTCAACGGGAAATGAATCAGTTTATAGAAATAGTCCAACTAGATGAACCCAAAGAAAACCTGCGGGAACCTTTTTCAGGGGGCGCGCGGTGGTCACGTGACTGCATCATGTGATCAGGCGGAAAGAAACAGCAGGAGGAGGATTCTTCTTCTTCTGTTCCTGGATGCAGTTTCTGCTCTGATTAGCAGCTCAGAACTGAAATTCTACTTGTTCTGTTTCTGAGCGGAACCAGCAGCTGCTGCTGACGGAGGTAAGATCACCGGGATCACCTGGTTCCTCCTGACCGGCCTCAGAGCCTCCAGCTCCGGCTGCAGTTTCTCTGATCGGTCCAGATGTTCCAGGAGAGTCCGAATAAAAACTGCAGCAGAAACACTGCAGAACTTCTGAGCCTGAAGATCTATGTTAAAGCTGAGAGTAAGGTGGAGGTAGCTTCATGGTTCAGAAGATTAATTATTGAGTTAATTGAAGGAGAAGAAGAAGGAGACAAAGGAGGAAAGAGGTGCATGATGGGAAATATAGAGTATATAGAGGGCGTCCCCATAGAACAGATTATTATTATAGCAGGATTATTATCCATGGTTATTAAACAGGCCGTTTGCATGGCTGTTTATATAGATGTTCTACAATAAAGCTCTGTAGATCTGCTTGAACTGGAAAGAGCCTTCAGATGACATGATGTGAATTGGAGCTATAAAAATAAACGGAATAGAATTGAATTATATATATATACTTATTGCTCAGGCTGTTAGATAGTTATTGCTCATTCTGCATTGCAGCAGTTATTGCCAGTGTAGCATTGTACTAAAATAAAGATGTGGTTTAGCTTAGACTTAGACTTTATAGACTTAGACTAACGTTATTTGTCTAACTCTATCTTACAAATGTCATGACAGCTAGAACAGCTTTCATGAACCACCAAGAACCCATGTGTCCTATCTGTTGGTTCCAAACGGAACGTTTTCTCTGCCGATTAGTCGTATCTGTCGGTTCCAAACGGAACGTTTTCTCTGCTGATTAGTCGTATCTGTCGGTTCCAAACGGAACGTTTTCTCTGCCGATTAGTCGTATCTGTCGGTTCCAAACGGAACGTTTTCTCTGCTTATTAGTCGTATCTGTCGGTTCCAAACGGAACGTTTTCTCCGCCGATTAGTCGTATCTGTCGGTTCCAAACGGAACGTTTTCTCTGCTTATTAGTCGTATCTGTCGGTTCCAAACGGAACGTTTTCTCTGCTTATTAGTCGTATCTGTCGGTTCCAAACGGAACGTTTTCTCTGCTGATTAGTCGTATCTGTCGGTTCCAAACGGAACGTTTTCTCTGCTTATTAGTCGTATCTGTCGGTTCCAAACGGAACGTTTTCTCCGCTTATTAGTCGTATCTGTCGGTTCCAAACGGAATGTTTTCTCTGCCGATTAGTCGTATCTGTCGGTTCCAAACGGAACGTTTTCTCCGCCGATTAGTCGTATCTGTCGGTTCCAAACGGAACGTTTTCTCCGCTTATTAGTCGTATCTGTCGGTTCCAAACGGAATGTTTTCTTCGCCGATTAGTCGTATCTGTCGGTTCCAAACGGAACGTTTTCTCTGCTTATTAGTCGTATCTGTCGGTTCCAAACGGAACGTTTTCTCCGCTTATTAGTCGTATCTGTCGGTTCCAAACGGAACGTTTTCTCTGCCGATTAGTCGTATCTGTCGGTTCCAAACGGAATGTTTTCTCTGCTTATTAGTCGTATCTGTCGGTTCCAAACGGAACGTTTTCTCTGCTTATTAGTCGTATCTGTCGGTTCCAAACGGAACGTTTTCTCTGCCGATTAGTCGTATCTGTCGGTTCCAAACGGAACGTTTTCTCTGCCGATTAGTCGTATCTGTCGGTTCCAAACGGAACGTTTTCTCTGCTTATTAGTCGTATCTGTCGGTTCCAAACGGAACGTTTTCTCCGCCGATTAGTCATATCTGTCGGTTCCAAACGGAACGTTTTCTCTGCCGATTAGTCGTATCTGTCGGTTCCAAACGGAACGTTTTCTCTGCTTATTAGTCGTATCTGTCGGTTCCAAACGGAACGTTTTCTCCGCCGATTAGTCGTATCTGTCGGTTCCAAACGGAACGTTTTCTCTGCTTATTAGTCGTATCTGTCGGTTCCAAACGGAACGTTTTCTCCGCTTATTAGTCGTATCTGTCGGTTCCAAACGGAACGTTTTCTCTGCTTATTAGTCATATCTGTCGGTTCCAAACGGAACGTTTTCTCTGCTTATTAGTCGTATCTGTCGGTTCCAAACGGAACGTTTTCTCTGCTTATTAGTCGTATCTGTCGGTTCCAAACGGAACGTTTTCTCTGCCGATTAGTCGTATCTGTCGGTTCCAAACGGAACGTTTTCTCTGCCGATTAGTCGTATCTGTCGGTTCCAAACGGAACGTTTTCATTGCTTATTAGTCGTATCTGTCGGTTCCAAACGGAACGTTTTCTCTGCTTATTAGTCGTATCTGTTGGTTCCAAATGGAACGTTTTCTCCGCCGATTAGTCGTATCTGTCGGTTCCAAACGGAATGTTTTCTCCGCCGATTAGTCGTATCTGTCGGTTCCAAACGGAACGTTTTCTCCGCCGATTAGTCGTATCTGTTGGTTCCAAACGGAAAGTTTTCTCTGCTTATTAGTCGTATCTGTCGGTTCCAAATGGAACGTTTTCTCCGCCGATTAGTCGTATCTGTTGGTTCCAAACGGAACGTTTTCTCCGCCGATTAGTCGTATCTGTCGGTTCCAAACGGAACGTTTTCTCTGCTTATTAGTCGTATCTGTCGGTTCCAAACGGAACGTTTTCTCCGCTTATTAGTCGTATCTGTTGGTTCCAAACGGAACGTTTTCTCCGCCGATTAGTCGTATCTGTCGGTTCCAAACGGAACGTTTTCTCCGCCGATTAGTCGTATCTGTCGGTTCCAAACGGAATGTTTTCTCTGCTTATTAGTCGTATCTGTCGGTTCCAAACGGAACGTTTTCTCCGCCGATTAGTCGTATCTGTCGGTTCCAAACGGAATGTTTTCTCCGCCGATTAGTCGTATCTGTCGGTTCCAAACGGAACGTTTTCTCCGCCGATTAGTCGTATCTGTTGGTTCCAAACGGAACGTTTTCTCTGCTTATTAGTCGTATCTGTCGGTTCCAAACGGAACGTTTTCTCCGCCGATTAGTCGTATCTGTCGGTTCCAAACGGAATGTTTTCTCCGCCGATTAGTCGTATCTGTCGGTTCCAAACGGAACGTTTTCTCCGCCGATTAGTCGTATCTGTCGGTTCCAAACGGAACGTTTTCTCCGCCGATTAGTCGTATCTGTTGGTTCCAAACGGAACGTTTTCTCCGCTGATTAGTCGTATCTGTCGGTTCCAAACGGAACGTTTTCTCTGCCGATTAGTCGTATCTGTTGGTTCCAAACGGAACGTTTTCTCCGCCGATTAGTCGTATCTGTTGGTTCCAAACGGAACGTTTTCTCCGCTGATTAGTCGTATCTGTCGGTTCCAAACGGAATGTTTTCTCTGCCGATTAGTCGTATCTGTCGGTTCCAAACGGAACGTTTTCTCCGCCGATTAGTCGTATCTGTTGGTTCCAAACGGAACGTTTTCTCTGCTTATTAGTCGTATCTGTCGGTTCCAAACGGAACGTTTTCTCCGCCGATTAGTCGTATCTGTCGGTTCCAAACGGAATGTTTTCTCCGCCGATTAGTCGTATCTGTCGGTTCCAAACGGAATGTTTTCTCTGCCGATTAGTCGTATCTGTCGGTTCCAAACGGAACGTTTTCTCCGCCGATTAGTCGTATCTGTTGGTTTCCAAAAAGGAAACCGGGCTTTCCTCCCCCCCGAAGTCGTAAATTTTGGGTTTGGGTTCCAAACGGAACGTTTTCTTCTTTATTTCGTATCTGTCGGTTTCCCAAAGGAAAAGTTTTCTCCCGCCGTTAGTGTATCGTTTTTGGGTTTCCAAAAAAGGAACGTTTCCTCGCCGTTATCATATCCCCGCGGGGTTTCCAAACGGGAAAGTTTTCTTGTTATTAGTCTATCGCGGTTTCCCCCAAAAGGAAAGTTTTCCTTTATTAGTCGTTCTGTCGGTTCCCCAAACGGAACGTTTTCTCTGGTTATTTGTCGTATCTGTCGGTTCCCAAAAGGAACTTTTCTCTTTTTATTAGTCGTTCTGTCGGTTCCAAAGGAACGTTTTCTCTGCTTATTATATATCTGTCGGTTTTCCAAACGGAAAGTTTTTCTGGTTATTAGTCTTCTGTTTGGTTCCCAAAAAATTTTTCTCTGCTTATTTTCGAAACTGTCGGTTCCAAATGGAACGTTTTTCTCCCCCGATTTGTGTTCTGTTGGTTCCAAAAAGGAAAGTTTTCTCGTGATTAGTCATCTGTCGGTTTTTCCAAGGAACGTTTTCTTGCTTATTAGGTATCTGCGGTTCCAAATGGAAAAGTTTTCTCTGCTTATTTTGTGTATCTTCGGTTCCAAATGGAAAGTTTTCTTGTTTTTTAGCGTATCTGTCGGTTCCCCAAAAGGCTTTTTCCCCTGTATTGCGTTTTCTGGTTCCAAAGGGGAAATTTTTTTTCTGTTTTTAGTCGTATCTGTCGGGTTCCAAAAGGGAAAGTTTTTTCCCCCCGATTGTCGTTCTGTTGGTTCCCAAACGGAACGTTTCCTCCGCCCCTTGTCGTAACTGTTGGTTCCAAACGGAAAGTTTTTCTGTTATTTGTCTATCTGTCGGTTTCCAAACGGAACGTTTTTCTCCGCCCATTAGTCTATCTGTTGGTTCCAAACGGAACGTTTCCTCCGCCCATTAGTCTATCTGGGTTCCAAACGGGAAAGTTTTTTCTTTGCTTATTTGTCGAATCGTCGGGTTTCAAAGGAAAGTTTTTTCCCTCTGTTTTAGTCTATCTGTTGGTTCCAAACGGAAAGTTTTTCTGCTTTTTAGTCGATCTGTGGGTTTCCAAAAGGGCGTTTTCTTCTTTTTAGTCGTATTGTTTGGTCCAAAAAGGAAAGTTTTCTCTGCTTTTTTTTTTATCTGTCGGTTCCAAATGGAAGTTTTTTCCGCCCATTAGTCGATCTGTTGGTTCCAAAAGGGAAGTTTCCTCCGCCGATTATCGTATCTGTTTGGGCCAAACGGAACGTTTTTCCCGCTTATTAGTCTATCTTTGGTTCCAAACGGGAATTTTTCTCCCCCCGATTAGTCGTATTGTTTGGGTTTCCCAAAGGAACGTTTCCGCCGATTAAAGTTTTTATTGTCGGTTCCAAACGGGAAATTTTCTCTTTTTTTATTTTAGTTATCTGTCGGTTCCAAAGGAAGTTTTCTCTGCTTTTTAGTCGTATCTGTCGTTCCAAAGGAACGTTTTTTTTCCCGGTTATTATTCCGTAATCTGTTGGTTTTTAAAAGGAACTTTTCCTGCTTATTAGTCGTATCTGTCGGTTCCAAACGGGGAATGTTTTCTCTCTGAAAATTTGTCGTTCTGTCGGTTCCAAAAGGGAAAGTTTTCTTGCCGATAGTTTGTATCTGTCGTTCCAAACGGAATTTTCTCTGCCAAAATTTGTCGTAAATTGCGGGTTCCAAACGGGCGTTTTTCTTGCTTATTAGTCGATCGCGGTTCCCCCAAAAACGTTTTCTCCCGCCCCCCTTTTTGTCGTATTTTCGGTTCCAAACGGGAAAAAAATTTTTTTCCCCCGCTTTTTAGTCGTACTGCGGTTCCAAAAAGGGAAAGTTTTCCCTTCTGCTGATTAGTGTATTTGTCGGTTCAAACGGGGTGTTTTCTTCCCGATTTGTTTTTTCCGTAAGTCGGGTTAAACGGAAAAAAATTGTTTTTTTATAGTCGTATCTGTTGGTTCCAAAAGGAAGTTTTTTTTCTCCCCTGATTTCGTATCTGCGGTTCCAAACGGAAAAGTTTTTTTGCCAAATTTAGTTTTTTCTGCGGTCCCAAAAGGAAAGTTTTTCCCCCGATTAGTCGTATCGTTGGTTCCAACGGAATGTTTTCTCCTTTTTAGTGTATCTGTCGGTTCCAAATGGGAAAGTTTTCCCCGCCCTTAGTCGTATTGTCGGTTCCAAACGGAATGTTTTTCTCCGCCCATTTGTGTAAATTTTTTCTTCCAAACGGAAAGTTTTCTTTGCCGATTAGTCGTATCGTCGGTTCCAAACGGAACTTTTCCTCCGCCGATTAGTCATATCTGTTGGTTCCAAACGGAACGTTTTCTTGTTATTAGCGTATCTGTCGGTTCCAAAAGGAACGTTTTTCCGCCCATTTTTTTGGGTATCTGTTTGGTTCCAAAGGGTTTCCTCCCCCATTGTATTTGTCGGTTTCCCAAAAAACGGTTTTTTTTGCTTATTTTCGATTGTCGGTTTTCCAAACGGAAGTTTTCTCGCTTATTTCGTAACGCGGGTTCCAAACGGACGTTTTTTCTGCCCATTAGTCGTATCGTCGGTTCCAAAAGGAAAGTTTTTTTTGGCCGATTAGTTGTTTTTTGTGGTTCCCAAAAGGAACGGTTTTTTTCTGCTAATTAGTCATATCTGTCGGTTCCAAACGGAAAGTTTTCTCTGCTAAAATTGTCATATCGTCGGTTCCAAATGGAACGTTTTTTTCGCCGATTTAGTCGTATCTGTCGGTTCCAAACGGAACTTTTTTGCTTTTTAGTCGTACTTTTGGGTTCCAAAAAGGAACGTTTTCTCCGCCGTTAGTCGTAGGGGGTTCCAAACCAAAGTTTTTTTGGGTTAAAAGGGGCCAAAGTGTTTTTTTTAAAAGGCCTTTTTCGGGGGGGGGGCCCCCTCGCGGGAAGGGGAAAATGGATTCTGTCGGTTCCAAACGGAATGTTTTTTTCCCCCTGATTTTGTTATCTGTCGGTTTTCCCAAAAGGAACGTTTTTCTCTGCTTATTTGTGTATTGTTTTTTTCCAAACGGGAAAGTTTTCCCGCTGTTATGTATTTTCGTTCCAAAAAAGTAATGTTTTCTAGCCGATTAGCTATCTGCGGTTCCAAAAGGAAACGTTTTCTCCGCCGTTAGCGTATCTGTTGGTTCCAAACGGAAAAGTTTTCTCTGCTTTATTAGCGATATCGCGGTTCCAAATGGAAAAAAGTTTTTCCCCCGGGATTTAGTCTTACGGGTTCCAAAGGAAAATTTTTTCCCCCCGGGGGAAAATTATTGTTAAACTGGGAAAAAGGAATGTTTTTTCGCCGATTAGTCGTTTCTGTGGTTCCAAACGGAACGTTTTCTCCGCTTATTGTTATCTGTTGGTTCCAAACGGAAAGTTTTCTCTGCTTATTGTTTATCTTCGGTTTCCAAATGGAACGTTTTTTTCCGCCGATTGTCGTATCGTTTTTGGTTCCAAACGGAAATTTCCTCCCCCGATTGTCGTTTTTCTGTTGGTTCCAAAAAGGAACGTTTTTTCTCTGCTTATTAGTCGTATCTGTCGGGGTTCCAAACGGAACTTTTTTTCCCCCCGTTTGTGATTGTTGGTTCCAAACGGAACGTTTCCCCCGCCCATTGTCATTTGTCGGTTCCAAACGGAAAAGTTTTCTCGCTTATTAGTCGTATCTGCGGTTTCCCAAAAGGAACGTTTTTTCCCCGCTTATTAGTCGTTTCGTGGTTCCAAAAAGGAACGTTTTCTCTGGTTATTAGCGATCTGTCGGTTCCAAAAGGAACTTTTTTCTTGTTATTAGTCGTATCGGCCGGTTCAAAAAAAAAGGAAAAAGTTTTCTTGTGAAGTGATTTCGGTTCCAAACAACGTTTTCTCTCCGATTAGGTATCTGTCGTTCCAAACGGAAGTTTTCTCTGCGATTAGTCTTTTCTGTGGTTTCCAAACGGAACGTTTTCTTTTGCTTTTAGTCGTTTCTGTCGGTTTCCCAAAAGGAACGTTTTCTTCCCCGGCCGATTAGTCGTTTTTCTTTTTTCGGTTCCCGGAAAGTTTTTCTGCTTATTTGGTTTGTTCGTGGTTCCAAACGGGAAAAATTTTTTTTCCCCCCCGATTTGTGTATCTGTCGGTTCCAAAGGAAAAGTTTTCCCTTCCCCATTGTGTACTGTCGGGTTCCCCCAAAGGGGAAAGTTTTCTCGCTTTTGTCGTATCTGTTGGTTCCAAACGGAACTTTTTCTCCGGGGTTGTGTATCTGTCGGGTTTTCCAAAAAAGGAATGTTTTCTTCCCGATTAGTGTATCGGGGGTTCCAAAAGGAACGTTTTCTCCCCCAAATTTGTGTATCTGTTTTGGTTCCAAAGGAATGTTTTCTCTGCTTTTAGTCGTTTTTGTCGGGTTCCAAAAAAACTTTTCTCCCGATTTTAATCTGCGGGTTCCAAACGGAATGTTTTCCCGCCGAAAATTTTCCCCTATCTTCGGGTTTCCAAAAAGGAAATGTTTTTTCCTTTTTTCCCCATTTTTCTTCGTTGGTTCCAAAAAAAGGGGAAAGTTTCCTCCGCCCATTAGTCATATTGTTTGGTTCCCAAAAGGAACGTTTCCTCTTATTAGTCGTATCTGCGGTTCCAAAAAGGAAACCCTTTTCTCCGCGATTTTTATTTTGTTGGTTCCAAACGGAACTTTCCTGCCCTTTTTTTAAATTTTAAAAACTTCGGGGTTTTCCCAAAAGGAAGTTTTTTCTCCCAAATTGTCTATCCTTTTTTCCAAAAAGGAAAGTTTTCTTTTTTTTTGTCGTATCTGTCGGTTCCAAATTTTGGACGTTTTTGGAAGTTTTCTGTCTTTAAAAGGGAATTTTTTTCCATTAGGGCGTATCTGTCGGGGTTTTTCCCAAAAGGGAAAGTTTTCTCGTAAAAGTATTCGTCGGTTTCCAACAAATTTCTCTGCTAATTAATACTGGGGGCCAAATGGAACGTTTTTTGGGAAAAAGTCGATTGCGGGGTTTAAAGGAACGTTTTTCCGCATTGTGTAGGGGGGTTCCCCGGAAAATTTTCTGCGTTAGGACGCGGTTTCCAGGAGTTTTCTTTATTAGGGGGGGGGTTTTGGGTTTAAACGGAAGGTTTCTCCGGAATTAGGTTAGGGGGTTAAAGGGAATGTTTTTGTATTTGGATGGGGGTTGGGGTTTTTTTTTTTCCTTTTTTGCCGATTAGTCGTATCTGTCGGTTCCAAACGGAACGTTTTCTCCGCCGATTAGTCGTATCTGTCGGTTCCAAACGGAACGTTTTCTCTGCTTATTAGTCGTATCTGTCGGTTCCAAATGGAACGTTTTCTCCGCCGATTAGTCGTATCTGTCGGTTCCAAACGGAATGTTTTCTCCGCCGATTAGTCGTATCTGTCGGTTCCAAACGGAACGTTTTCTCTGCTTATTAGTCGTATCTGTTGGTTCCAAACGGAACGTTTTCTCCGCCGATTAGTCGTATCTGTTGGTTCCAAACGGAATGTTTTCTCCGCCGATTAGTCGTATCTGTTGGTTCCAAACGGAATGTTTTCTCCGCCGATTAGTCGTATCTGTCGGTTCCAAACGGAATGTTTTCTCCGCCGATTAGTCGTATCTGTTGGTTCCAAACGGAACGTTTTCTCTGCTTATTAGTCGTATCTGTTGGTTCCAAACGGAACGTTTTCTCCGCCGATTAGTCGTATCTGTCGGTTCCAAACGGAATGTTTTCTCCGCCGATTAGTCGTATCTGTCGGTTCCAAACGGAATGTTTTCTCCGCCGATTAGTCGTATCTGTTGGTTCCAAACGGAGTGTTTTCTCCGCCGATTAGTCGTATCTGTTGGTTCCAAACGGGATGTTTTCTCCGCCGATTAGTCGTATCTGTCGGTTCCAAACGGAGTGTTTTCTCCGCCGATTAGTCGTATCTGTTGGTTCCAAACGGAACGTTTTCTCTGCTTATTAGTCGTATCTGTTGGTTCCAAACGGAACGTTTTCTCCGCCGATTAGTCGTATCTGTCGGTTCCAAACGGAATGTTTTCTCCGCCGATTAGTCGTATCTGTTGGTTCCAAACGGAAATGCCCCACTGACTTGTGCTCGTTGCCTTGGCAGCGCCAGGATGGGCTCGGCGGTGGAACGGACGGACAAACACGTCAGAGAGTACCTGATCTACAGAGGCTTCACCGGGACGCTCAAACAGCTGGACAGCGACATCAAAGCTGACAAGGAGAAAGGTTTCCGGGTGAGCGGGAACGTCTGGAAGCAGAACCTGAGCAGAACCGGTTTGCTGTGAGCGGTTGGAGGCTGACGGGGTGTCTGTGCTCCTCCAGGTGGATAAAATCATCGATCAGCTGCAGCAGCTGGTGCAGAGCTGCGACCTGCCGGGTCTGAAGGAGTACTGGCTCTATCTGGACCGCCGCCTGTTCTGCAGACTGGAGGATGTCTACCGGCCCACTGTGAACAAGCTGAGGACCAGCCTGTACCGCTACTATGTCATCAACACCATCCAGGTACCAGCTGAGCGCTGCAGTAGCAGCTGCCGGATCGCTGCTCCCACCTGAGCTCTGCTCCGTCTCTCATCCTGCAGAAAGGGAACGTGGAGAAGACCCAGGAGTTCTTCCAGAAACAGGCGCTGGAGCTGCAGGCTCAGGCCGAGTGGCGCGACTGGTTCGTCCTGCCTTTCATCCCGGCTCCTGAGCAGAACCCGGCCTTCGCCCCGTACTTCTCCCGGCAGTGGGCCGACACCTTCCTGGTCTCCCTGCACAACTTCCTGTCCGTCCTCTTCCAGTGTGTCCATATCCTTCAGCTGCACACTTAGAGCTTTTATCCTAGATCAGGTCTGTTTATGTGGATAGGTTCTCCTCAGCAGGATCAAAGTTCTGCTGGTTTCTGGTTCTTAACTTGGTTCCACCTCAGCCCGTCCTGCTGAGCTTTGATGCTGAAGTCCAGAAGATGACCAGCCTGATGGAGGAGAATGAACAGCAGCGCCAGACGGTGAGCATGAAGCAGGGTTCTCTGGGCTTTGACTAGGCCTTCACTCTACAGGAGTTCTGCTGGGTTCGGATCCTTTCGGTCCCTCTGGGTTTTGGGTCGTCTGGTTTCTGCTCCTTCAAACTCCCAGGAGGCCAGGCTGGTTCAAGGTCATGACCTTTGACCTGGTAACTGGGGCCTGCAGACTCTGAGGGCTGAGCCACACACTTCCTCACCATCCCATGTCTGACCCTCAGCTGTGGAGGATGGAAATGGGCTGGCGATGGGTTAATGAATGCTCTCTCAGGCTGGCGATGGGTTAATGAATGCTCTCTCAGGCTGGCGATGGGTTAATGAATGCTCTCTCAGGCTGGCGATGGGTTAATGAATGCTCTCTCAGGCTGGCGATGGGTTAATGAATGCTCTCTCAGGCTGGCGTCGGGTTAATGAATGCTCTCTCAGGCTGGTGTCGGGTTAATGAATGCACTCTCAGCCTGAGGTCGGGTTAATGAATGCTCTCTCAGGCTGGTGTCGGGTTAATGAATGCACTCTCAGCCTGGGGTCGGGTTAATGAATGCTCTCTCAGGCTGGTGTCGGGTTAATGAATGCTCTCTCAGGCTGGCGATGGGTTAATGAATGCTCTCTCAGGCTGGCGATGGGTTAATGAATGCTCTCTCAGGCTGGCGATGGGTTAATGAATGCTCTCTCAGGCTGGCGATGGGTTAATGAATGCTCTCTCAGCCTGGCGTTGGGTTAATGAATGCTCTCAGGCTGGCGTCGGGTTAATGAATGCTCTCTCAGGCTGGCGTCGGGTTAATGAATGCTCTCTCAGGCTGGCGTCGGGTTAATGAATGCACCCTCAGCCTGGGGTCGGGTTAATGAATGCTCTCTCAGGCTGGTGTCGGGTTAATGAATGCTCTCTCAGGCTGGCGATGGGTTAATGAATGCTCTCTCAGGCTGGCGATGGGTTAATGAATGCTCTCTCAGGCTGGCGTCGGGTTAATGAATGCTCTCTCAGCCTGGCGTCGGGTTAATGAATGCTTTCTCAGCCTGGCGTCGGGTTAATGAATGCTCTCTCAGCCTGGGGTCGGGTTCATAAATGCTCTCTCAGGCTGGCGTCTGGTTAATGAATGCTCTCTCAGCCTGGGGTCGGGTTAATGAATGCTCTCTCAGCCTGGGGTCGGGTTAATGAATGCTCTCTCAGCCTGGCGTCGGGTTAATGAATGCTCTCTTAGGCTGGCGTCAGGTTAATGAATACTTTCTCAGCCTGGCGTCGGGTTTATGAATGCTTTCTCAGCCTGGCGTCGGGTTAATGAATGCTCTCTTAGGCTGGCGTCGGGTTAATGAATGCTCTCTCAGGCTGGCGTCGGGTTAATGAATGCTCTCTCCGGCTGGCGATGGGTTAATGAATGCTCTCTCAGCCTGGCGTCGGGTTTATGAATGCTTTCTCAGCCTGGCGTCGGGTTAATGAATGCTCTCTTAGGCTGGCGTCGGGTTAATGAATGCTCTCTCAGGCTGGCGTCGGGTTAATGGCGTTGGGTTAATGAATGCTCTCTCAGGCTGGCGTCGGGTTAATGAATGCCCTCTCAGCCTGGCGTTTGGTTAATGAATGCTCTCTCAGCCTGGCGTCGGGTTAATGAATGCTCTCTTAGGCTGGCGTCAGGTTAATGAATGCTTTCTCAGCCTGGCGTCGGGTTTATGAATGCTTTCTCAGCCTGGTGTCGGGTTAATGAATGCTCTCTTAGGCTGGCGTCGGGTTAATGAATGCTCTCTCAGGCTGGCGTCGGGTTAATGAATGCTCTCTCCAGCTGGCGATGGGTTAATGAATGCTCTCTCAGCCTGGCGTCGGGTTAATGAATGCTCTCTTAGGCTGGCGTCGGGTTAATGAATGCTCTCTCAGGCTGGCGTTGGGTCAATGAATGCTCTCTTAGGCTGGCGTCGGGTTAATGAATGCTCTCTCAGGCTGGCGTCGGGTTAATGAATGCTCTCTCCGGCTGGCGATGGGTTAATGAATGCTCTCTCAGCCTGGCGTCAGGTTTATGAATGCTTTCTCAGCCTGGCGTCGGGTTAATGAATGCTCTCTTAGGCTGGCGTCGGGTTAATGAATGCTCTCTCAGGCTGGCGTCGGGTTAATGGCGTTGGGTTAATGAATGCTCTCTCAGGCTGGCGTCGGGTTAATGAATGCCCTCTCAGCCTGGCGTTTGGTTAATGAATGCTCTCTCAGGCTGGCGTCGGGTTAATGAATGCTCTCTCAGGCTGGCGTCGGGTTAATGAATGCTCTCTCAGCCTGGCGTTGGGTTAATGAATGCTCTCTCAGGCTGGCGTCGGGTTAATGAATGCTCTCTCAGCCTGGCGTTTGGTTAATGAATGCTCTCTCAGGCTGGTGTCGGGTTAATGAATGCTCTCTCAGCCTGGCGTTGGGTTAATGAATGCTCTCTCAGGCTGGCGTTGGGTTAATGAATGCTCTCTCAGGCTGGCGTTGGGTTAATGAATGCTCTCTCAGGCTGGCGTCGGGTTAATGAATGCTCTTTCCTTTTTGCAGATTTTTGCCCTGCAGACGGAGAGCAGGGAGCAGAAGGATGGAGACCAGATGGTCCAGCATAAGCTGCCGCTGTATGTCCAGAACATGGACCGCCTGGGAGACACTGAGTTGTGAGCCTCTAAGATCTCTCTCTGACTGCAGCACATCTCACTTCCTGTCTCTGAGTCGGCAGCCATCTTTGGTTAAAGAGCTGAAAAGGTTCCAAAGAAGCCTACCATTGGCATCAGTGCTAATGAGTTTTAGCTGAAAGGCTAATTTTCTTCTCATTAATGGGCTAATCCTGGCATTTTACTTTGATGCTAAGGTTGTTAGCTGCAGGAATAAGCTTCACCTCTAAATTAATTACTCTTTAATGTTGTTTTCAACAGTTTTCACTGTTTAAATGATTCACCTTTTATGCTTCAGTTAGCTTAACCTTAGCATTTATCTTTTATGCTAGTGCTGATATTATCAACATTAAATGCTAAAGTTTTTGCTGTTATATTTAGTTCCAATCTTCATAGCGTTTCTTTTTCTTCTCTATTTTAAGCGTTCATATTTTTTAGTAGCTTCTGTGGAAACGTTTAGTAATCCTTCTCTTTGTTTACGTTCAGCTTTAGTGCTAAAGCTTTACTTTGAGATTTTAAGTATTAAATTTCTGTTTTAATGTTGTTAGAACTGACCTTCAATGCTGCTGCTTTAGCATTTCTGTTAATTGACTTCAGTTAGCATGATGCTTTTGTGCTAATTCTGACTCTAATTGATTAAACTTTGTTTCCAAGTCTAATCAAGGAGACTAAAATATGTTTAGAAATAAAAATTGCTTTTAAAAAAAGTCTTCTTTTCATCAATAACTAAATGTTTTGGGCGAAGTGATGAGCCGTCTGACCCGCAGCCATCACAATCAAGCCTTTAAGCTAATCTGATTGTTGCTTAGCAACCAGCATCTTTTAGAGTCACTTAAAAAACCAGGAAGTGTTTCCAAATTTTCTTAGCTTTAAACGTTACGGTGAATGCTTTTATCCTCTGGAATGGAATGTTTATTTAAAATTAATAATTTTTTATTTGTTTATTAACCTTTGCTCCATTTTACCTGAAGTGGCTTTAAATTAAACTTACAGCAGCTGTTGTATTATTTTACGTTTAGCGTTGACATGTCGGCCAAGACATTTCCCTGAACCGTTTCTTACGGCGATAAAAATAGAGAATTTATTCAGCTTTTTACTCTTAGTTTGGGAAGGAAAGTGATTTCCTGGATGTTAGTGATTCAGAGCCAGACTCTCATCATCAGATCCGGTTTATTTATCTGTTCTTTGAAGGAGAATAAAATTCCCACAGAGTCGCCTTTTCAGAAGATTTGAATTCTGGCTTCATGTCATGATATAATAGTGACTTGTTAGTTTATGAATAATTAACTGTTGCTGCTAATTTATTGCTGCTGTTTAAACTGTGATGATTCTGCCAAATAAAGCATTCAGCTGATGAACTGTAATCCTGGTCGGTCAGTGAGCGCCCTGCAGAGTCCAGCTCAGGATGGGATGGTTCATCCAGAACCTTCCTGAATCGGACCAGCAAACATCTACGCCAAGCGTTAATCACTGGGGCTGGTTCTTTGTGAAGTAGAAGGTGGGTCAGAAGAACCACAGAACTGATCCAGACCAGTGAAGAACCAACTGGTTCCCAGTCTGACCGTCCTCCAGTCTAATGAGGAAACTCATTTGGATCTGATCACCTTCAGTGACCTTCAGGAACCGTCACGGTTCCACAATTAGAGTATAATCAATAAATAACAAGAATATCAAGATGAAAGTATAAAAACTGAGAATTAAAAAGATCTGGAGTTATTAACGTCCAAACCAAGAACTGGTCCAACAGGTTCCAGTTCTCCATTATAACCTGTTTAACTTGTGAGTGAACCTGTTTCTGTCTGGGTTTCAGGGACTTGGTGTCGAGTCAGAGATCCTCCAGCGCCTCCACCACCCCGTCCAGGAACTTCTTCTCCACATTCCTGCCTCAAGGAAAACGCACTCCAGGGAAAGCAGCTCCTGTTACCCTGGGATCCTCTCCAAGCCAGACAGCAGTGGGCAAAAAGGAGACCTCGCTCAGTCAGGTGGGGGGCGGGGCTTAATTATGATGTCAACAATTATTATTTAGCTTATTTATTACAAAGGTTCTCATCTGTGTTATTTTGATTATGTTTTAACTTTGTGACGAAGTTCTTTGGTTTGTCCAGAACGCCATTAAACAGTCAGTCCAGTGGTTCCAGTCCATTAAACAGTCAGTCCAGTGGTTCCAGTCCATTAAACAGTCAGTCCAGTGGTTCCAGTCAGTCCAGTGGTTCCAGTCAGTCCAGTGGTTCCAGTCCAATAAACAGTCAGTCCAGTGGTTCCAGTCCATTAAACAGTCAGTCCAGTGGTTCCAGTCCATTAAACAGTCAGTCCAGTGGTTCCAGTCCATTAAACAGTCAGTCCAGTGGTTCCAGTCAGTCCAGTGGTTCCAGTCCATTAAACAGTCAGTCCAGTGGTTCCAGTCCATTAAACAGTCAGTCCAGTGGTTCCAGTCCATTAAT
>NW_024038342.1:0-158346 GCF_016077235.1 Cyprinodon tularosa
GCCCTTTTTCTGTCCCGCCTGACTGCCGGGGCCCAGCAACACAGCGTAGAGGAGGGCTGAGGCCCCCACAGAGTCAGAGAAGGTTTTAAGGAGGGGCCTGCTGACTCCAAAGGCCCTCAGCCTCCTCAGGAGGTGGAGGGAGGCGGTTCTGGCCCTTTTTATACAGAGCGTCAGTGTTGTGAGTCCAGTCCAGTTTATTGTTGACGTAAACACCCAGGTATTTGAAACTCTCCACAGTTTCTATGTCCTGTCCCTGGATGTTAACGGGGTGGGGTGGGGTGGGGTGGTGGTCTTCTCCTGAAGTCGATCACCATCTCCTTGGTCTTACTGGTGTTCAGAGACCGTTAGTTTCTCTCACACCAGTCCACAAAGTCCATGATGACCGACCGGTATTCCAGCTCGTTCCCCTCAGACACACGGCCAACAATGGCCGAGCCATCGGAGAACTTCTGGAGGTGGCAGCTGTCTGTGTTGGAGGTGAAGTCCGAGGTGTAGAGGGTGAAAAGAAAAGGAGACAGGACGGTGCCCTGGGGGGCCCCGGTGCTGCAGACTGCCACCTTTGACTGGCAGCAGTGCAGCCGCACGTACTGAGGACGGTCAGTGAGGTAGTTGGTGGTCCAGTCAGCTAGGTGCTTGTCCACCCTAGCGTCCTCCAGCTTCCCCCTCAGCAGCACGTACTGAGGACGGTCAGTGAGGTAGTTGGTGGTCCAGTCAGCTAGGTGCTTGTCCACCCTAGCGTCCTCCAGCTTCCCCCTCAGCAGCACGTACTGAGGACGGTCAGTGAGGTAGTTGGTGGTCCAGTCAGCTAGGTGCTTGTCCACCCTAGCGTCCTCCAGCTTCCCCCTCAGCAGCACGTACTGAGGACGGTCAGTGAGGTAGTTGGTGGTCCAGTCAGCTAGGTGCTTGTCCACCCTAGCGTCCTCCAGCTTCCCCCTCAGCAGCACGTACTGAGGACGGTCAGTGAGGTAGTTGGTGGTCCAGTCAGCTAGGTGCTTGTCCACCCTAGCGTCCTCCAGCTTCCCCCTCAGCAGCACGTACTGAGGACGGTCAGTGAGGTAGTTGGTGGTCCAGTCAGCGAGGTGCTTGTCCACCCTAGCGTCCTCCAGCTTCCCCCCTCAGCAGCACGTACTGAGGACGGTCAGTGAGGTAGTTGGTGGTCCAGTCAGCTAGGTGCTTGTCCACCCTAGCGTCCTCCAGCTTCCCCCTCAGCAGCACGTACTGAGGACGGTCAGTGAGGTAGTTGGTGGTCCAGTCAGCGAGGTGCTTGTCCACCCTAGCGTCCTCCAGCTTCCCCCCTCAGCAGCACGTACTGAGGACGGTCAGTGAGGTAGTTGGTGGTCCAGTCAGCTAGGTGCTTGTCCACCCTAGCGTCCTCCAGCTTCCCCCTCAGCAGCACGTACTGAGGACGGTCAGTGAGGTAGTTGGTGGTCCAGTCAGCTAGGTGCTTGTCCACCCTAGCGTCCTCCAGCTTCCCCCTCAGCAGCACGTACTGAGGACGGTCAGTGAGGTAGTTGGTGGTCCAGTCAGCTAGGTGCTTGTCCACCCTAGCGTCCTCCAGCTTCCCCCTCAGCAGCACGTACTGAGGACGGTCAGTGAGGTAGTTGGTGGTCCAGTCAGCTAGGTGCTTGTCCACCCTAGCGTCCTCCAGCTTCCCCCTCAGCAGCACGTACTGAGGACGGTCAGTGAGGTAGTTGGTGGTCCAGTCAGCTAGGTGCTTGTCCACCCTAGCGTCCTCCAGCTTCCCCCTCAGCAGCACGTACTGAGGACGGTCAGTGAGGTAGTTGGTGGTCCAGTCAGCGAGGTGCTTGTCCACCCTAGCGTCCTCCAGCTTCCCCCTCAGCAGCACGTACTGAGGACGGTCAGTGAGGTAGTTGGTGGTCCAGTCAGCTAGGTGCTTGTCCACCCTAGCGTCCTCCAGCTTCCCCCTCAGCAGCACGTACTGAGGACGGTCAGTGAGGTAGTTGGTGGTCCAGTCAGCTAGGTGCTTGTCCACCCTAGCGTCCTCCAGCTTCCCCTCAGCAGCACGTACTGAGGACGGTCAGTGAGGTAGTTGGTGGTCCAGTCAGCTAGGTGCTTGTCCACCCTAGCGTCCTCCAGCTTCCCCCCTCAGCAGCACGTACTGAGGACGGTCAGTGAGGTAGTTGGTGGTCCAGTCAGCTAGGTGCTTGTCCACCCTAGCGTCCTCCAGCTTCCCCCTCAGCAGCACGTACTGAGGACGGTCAGTGAGGTAGTTGGTGGTCCAGTCAGCTAGGTGCTTGTCCACCCTAGTGTCCTCCAGCTTCCCCCTCAGCAGCACGTACTGAGGACGGTCAGTGAGGTAGTTGGTGGTCCAGTCAGCTAGGTGCTTGTCCACCCTAGCGTCCTCCAGCTTCCCCCTCAGCAGCACGTACTGAGGACGGTCAGTGAGGTAGTTGGTGGTCCAGTCAGCTAGGTGCTTGTCCACCCTAGTGTCCTCCAGCTTCCCCCTCAGCAGCACGTACTGAGGACGGTCAGTGAGGTAGTTGGTGGTCCAGTCAGCTAGGTGCTTGTCCACCCTAGCGTCCTCCAGCTTCCCCCTCAGCAGCACGTACTGAGGACGGTCAGTGAGGTAGTTGGTGGTCCAGTCAGCTAGGTGCTTGTCCACCCTAGCGTCCTCCAGCTTCCCCCTCAGCAGCACGTACTGAGGACGGTCAGTGAGGTAGTTGGTGGTCCAGTCAGCTAGGTGCTTGTCCACCCTAGCGTCCTCCAGCTTCCCCCTCAGCAGCACGTACTGAGGACGGTCAGTGAGGTAGTTGGTGGTCCAGTCAGCTAGGTGCTTGTCCACCCTAGCGTCCTCCAGCTTCCCCCTCAGCAGCACGTACTGAGGATGGTCAGTGAGGTAGTTGGTGGTCCAGTCAGCTAGGTGCTTGTCCACCCTAGCGTCCTCCAGCTTCCCCCTCAGCAGCACGTACTGAGGACGGTCAGTGAGGTAGTTGGTGGTCCAGTCAGCTAGGTGCTTGTCCACCCTAGCGTCCTCCAGCTTCCCCCTCAGCAGCACGTACTGAGGATGGTCAGGGAGGTAGTTGGTGGTCCAGTCAGCTAGGTGCTTGTCCACCCTAGCGTCCTCCAGCTTCCCCCTCAGCAGCACGTACTGAGGACGGTCAGGGAGGTAGTTGGTGGTCCAGTCAGCGAGGTGCTTGTCCACCCTAGCGTCCTCCAGCTTCCCCCTCAGCAGCACCGGTCTGATGGTGTTGAAAGCGCTGGAGAAGTCAAAGAACATGACTCTCACAGCGCTCCCAGTGGTCTCCAGGTGGGTGAGCGCCCGCTGCAGCAGGTAGATGATGGCGTCATCTACTCCGATGTTGGGCGAACTGCAGCGGGTCCAGGGTGGGGCGAAGATGGGCGAGGACGAGGCGCTCCATGGTCTTCATCAGGTGAGAGGTCAGGGTGACTGGTCTGAAGTGGGCTGGATCCCTGGCGTGTGGCCAGGGTGGGGACCACCCCCAGGCTGAGGCTCAGGTTGTACATGTAGCTGAGGATCTGACAGAGCTCATCTGCACAGGTCCTCAGCAGCCTGGGGGGGAGGCCGTCTGGTCCTGAGGCCTTCCTCTGTTTCAGCCTCCTCAGCTGCCATCTCACCTGCATTGGTGTTACTGTGAGGGGGGAGGAAGGCACGACTGGAGGTGTGGATGGGTCGGGGGTTGGTGGGAGTGGCGGCGGTGGGGGAAAAGGTCTCTGGGGGGCTGGTGGTTGGAGGTGTGTGGAGAGCTGAGGGCAGGGAGGGGACCAGTGTGAGGGGATTCAGACCGCGTGAAGAAGCTGTTTAACTCATCTGCAAACTTGGTGTTAGCGCCTGCAGCCCTGCTGGTCCTCTGCTCAAAGCCAGAGATGTTCTTCAAACCTCTCCACACATCTCTGATGTTGTTCTGCGCCAGCTGCTCCTCCATCTTCTTCCCATAGTCCTTCTTTGCCGCCCTGATCCTCCACTGGAGCTCCCGCTGAGCTCTACGCTGCTCTTCTTTATCCCCTGAGTAGAAAGCCTGTTTCTTCCGATTTAGGAGGACTTTCAGCTCAGGGGTCAGCCAGGGAGGGTTGTTTGGAAAACATCGTAGCCGTTGTGTCGGCACAATGTTCTCCACACAGAAGGTTGTAGTAGCAGTTTTATTGTCTTATATCAGAAATCAGAATCAGAATATCATGGCCCTATACTTACTTAGCAACAAAACAGTACATCTTGAAGTTCAAGTATGAGTCTTAGCAATAATAAAGTCTCTAATGCTGGCTGGCTTGCCAAACAAGGAAGCAGTTGTACTGCATTATGTAGTCCTGTTTCTGACCATATGCCCACTTAGCAACACAGAGATTGCAACATGTAAACAGGATGTTTACAAGCTGGAAGTCACAAGTCTTTGCCAAACAGGGTCTTTAAGGCCCACGCGCATGCAATCGGGTCACAGGACAAGAACTTCCAGGAAGTTCTTCAGAGCGTCCAGTCAGGCGCGTGCATCCACACAGTCCGATGTGGAGCCTATAAAAGGCCGCCCACAATGGATTGAAGGGGGGGAAAAACTACAGATGTGAGGACATAGCGCTGAATGTATGAAGTGTTTAAGACAGCTGTATGAATTCGGGTTTGTAAATAAATATTTCCCCCCTCCGGAGACAATGGAGTGAATCGTCAGCCTTCTTTCTGTCATAAGAGAATTCTACCAATGAGCTTCCACAAGGTCATGTAGTCAGTGATGCATTCAGTCAGGCTGTTGATGCCCTCACCATGAGAGCTTTGGAACATGCTCCAGTCTGTGGTGCTGAAACAATCCCTCAGCTCCTCAGTGGCGTCATCCAACCAAACTTTCACTGACTTCCTCTGTGCTATTGTCCTTCTCACCAGTGGAATGTAATGGGGGGGCAGGTAGACAAGGTTGTGATCTGAACGTCCCAGTGGGGGGAGGGGGGCGGAGGTGTATGCATCCTTCACGTTTGCATAAAAAAGGTCCAGCGTTTTATTGTTCCTGGTTGCATGTGACGTATTGTGTGAGCGTGGGGAGAGTGGAGCGGAGGGGGGCATGGTTGAAATCTCCTGTGATAAGCAGTAGAGCGCGGGGGTGTTCGGTCTCTGAAACTTGTTTACCGCACTTTGGATCCGCTCACAAGCAGCAGCGGCATCAGCAGAGGGAGGGATGTAAACATACAGCACGATCACGTGACCAAACTCCCGCAGCAGATAATAAAGTCTTAAACTCACTGAGAGTAATTCCACATCTGGGCTGCATATCTGCTGCTTCACATGAACATGAGCTGCACCATCTCTCATTCACAAACACCGCAGACCCCCTCCTCTCTTTTTTCCGCTAAAACATCCTTGCCTTTCATGCTTGTTGTATACGGCATCATAGCGTCCTTTTCCAGATCAAACTGAAAATTTTACCAGCTAGATAA
Source organism: Cyprinodon tularosa (assembly GCF_016077235.1). Lineage (NCBI taxonomy): Eukaryota > Metazoa > Chordata > Actinopteri > Cyprinodontiformes > Cyprinodontidae > Cyprinodon > Cyprinodon tularosa. Next base: position 5,398 of record NW_024038342.1, read on the forward strand.
TAATAATAATGATAATAATAATAAAAATAACAAAAATAGTATAACAATACGCCTATTATTATCAGAGTAAGATATTGAGGCTGTAGAATAATAATCCCTATGGTCTAATGTAATTCCTTGGAAAGGAGGAGCGCACTGCCACCTAGTGGCTATAGTAGTCACATGTTTTTCACGCAATTCGTGAAACATGGAGAGCGTGAGTGAAGTGTCCATTTCCAACCAGGACCCACTGTAGCCCTCAAAGTTAGGACCATTGTTACAATTTTCAACATCAAACAGAGGACCAGTTCTTGCAAAGTAAGGACATTTTGCTGGTCCTCACATGCTATTTTGCTAATCGTTAGGTTTAGGGCTAAGGGGTCAACTGGTTAGGGTTAGGATGAGGTATGCATTGGTAATGGTTAGGTTTAGGGTTAGTTTTAGGGTTAGGGCAGAGAGAGGGTTGAAAATGACTGAAAATCAACGGAGGTCAATGGGAGTCAACACATAATCCTCCCTTTGATTGCAGAACAAATATGTGTGTTTGTGTGCATGTCTGTGTGCATGTGTGCTCAGATACAGGAAAGATTACAGAGAACACTGGTTAGCAGACATTTTAATTTACTGATTATTACGGCAGAAAGGTACAATCACACCGTTATCAGAATACGCCTTAAGAGGCGTAACCCTTCAAGAGAATTCTTCTTGTGCCCCCAAATTCCTCGAAATGACCTTCATAACCAGAATAGACATGACATCATCATATTCACCCAGAGACTTTACAGGCATGTCCTGTGGAGGTTAACCAAAGATTTTTCTAATCTGCAAGGAGAGACACATCTCCTTTATAGAAGATCTTTCCTAGGCTGCTGTGTGGCCAAGAAAGAAAAACATTTTTTATAAAAAAAAAGAATGATTTACACTGTGTTTGCTTCAATCTGCTCATCTACTTGGGGCTTATAAGGTCAAAGTGCTGCCAGACATTTGACTGAACTCTTTTAGGTAATGGCTCTCCCCCATGATCTCCCTTCCTTACTTGACTCTCCCCCTCTGTCTCACACCCCCACATCCCCACACCCCCAGTCAACCTAAGTCACACAACATTATTTTATATATATATATATATATATATATATATATATATATATATATATATATATATATATATATATATATATATATATATATATATATATATATATATATATATATATATATATATATATATATATATATATACATATATATATATATATATATGTATATATATATATATGTATATATATATATATATATACATATATATATGTGTATATATATGTATATATATGTTAATATATATATATATATACATATATATATATATACATATATATACAGCAGTTTCCTGGTGAAACATCAGAGGTCTCTGTCCAGAAGAGCGCAGTCCTAGGAACAGCTAAGATACTGCGCAGAACCCTCAAACTCCCAGGCCTCTGGTAGAGGACCCCAGCTTGAGGATGACACATACCACCCCACCAGGGGGGAGAAAACAGTTGTTTTTTTTATATATATATATATTCCCTAAACTATAATAACCTAATCTAAATCCATTCTAAAGTATACCTAGGCTATTTAAATTCTTGATGATGGATGAGAAGCGAAATGTCTTCAAACTTGGAAACAAAGTCCAGTGGATTGATTTTAACTTTTTTTTTGAATGACTATGATCTGGATGACTGAGAACCTTTGCTGGACGAGTAGTGTGGAAACGCTCAGATTATTCAAATTTCCAAGCAGATCCAAGCACTTCTCAGCGACACCTCTGTTTCAAAAAGATGTTTCCAGCAGTTTAATTCAAGCCTAACATTACTAGCTTTACTTTGTATTCTGGGCCTTTCATGCTCTATGATTTTAAACCACTTACTTTTAGGAAAACCTTTTCTCTTCTGTTTGGATCTTTTGTACCTCTTATATCTGAATTGCCACAGGACTTATTTTGTGGATCTGGATCTTCTGAGTTTGTTTTTTTTTTGTTGGGAGGGGGGGTGGGTGGGGGGGGTGGGGGGGGGTTATCTCTGCACTTCACTTGGGTCTTTTCCACCTACCTGGGCTAGCCTACCTACAACCTGGGCTAAATTCCCGAGTCGGTCCTAACAGTCCATGATGTTCATGCAATCAGCATCCACCATTGATCAGAATAACCTATTATTATGAACTGATGAACTCTGTATATTGGCTCTGTCCTCATTGGCTCATTTTAGCTTCAATAATTCCATTCGCTAAGCACAATCATCTATTTTTTTATTTGACCTATAATGTACAGATTTGCATTATATTCATCTCTAAAATAATAAAAAGTGTGAGAATGTACAGTTCATTACAGCATTAAACTGTGTGTAAATACAGTTCTTCAGAGTAAGGTTGTATATTTGTGATATTTTTACTGAAAGTCTGCATCATGTTTTGCTAACACCAACCTAACCCGATAAAAAGAAATCTGGGAGAAGAGATTAAAAAGTTTGGGAAACTTTAGAATAATGAAAGTATTTCAAGACAGAATCTCATGTTCTGCTTTTAATTAATAAAAAATGTATATATTTTTATAGGTCCATGGTTTTACTTAGCAAAATAATTCCACCTTCTATGTTGCGGTTTTAAATATCAGTCCTTAAAGACAAGAAGACAAATGCCTTTAATAATTGAAACCTTTATTATTGTAGCACAGCATCTAATACAAATTAAATTCTGATATCCTCTTAAGGTTTCTCACAAAAAGGGCATTTTACTTGAATTTCATTGCAGATGTCAATTTCCTTTTAATTAAAACTACAAAAAAAAAAAAAGTTCAGATTAACAGGAAACTACCAACTTAATTAAATAAGATGTCAGGTTGAAGGTTTAGGAAAAGATGGACCTAAAATTATTTCGGCAAAGCAGTTAAAACAAGCACAGCCATCTGCAGGTGCTGGCACTGTTAACATGTTGATTTAAATTTCACCATTCAGAAATCTATGATATCATTAGTGAATGTATTTTAAAATAACTGTTGAAATTTTAGAAATAGAATTGTATCTACAATATTTTGATTTTTATATATCAGGAATTGCTGGTCAGAAAGAATCAATAATTATCTGTGTTCGTTCAATAACATCAGAGTCAAAATCAACACTAAATACCAAAAACTTGAGAACAATTCTGCTTCAAATGATTGTATCAATCTTTTCTGCTAAAATTTGTTCCAGCATATCCAGACCTGTCGACATTATCTTCAAAATCCAAAGAAATTTGCCACTTTCTTTAAAAGACCTTTTCCTTCGTTTCTCTTCTGTCTCTCAGCAGAAAGTTGCTCGTCTGTTTTTGTTAATTGGTCTCGTTGAGACACTTTGGACATGAGTTTGGCCTTCTCCTTCATTCCCTCCAGAGACTTGATTCTGGCCTTATAACCCGGTTTGGCCTCTGCTTCCTCTCCTTTAATCATCATGTCGATGTAATCTGGAGCAGCCAGAGGATTCGGCCTGAGAGAAATCTCTTGAAGACGAGTGATGCAATTGGCTGACTGATCAATGAGGGAAATCATTAAGTCTTGCAGGTGAACAATCTCTTCCTCTTGCCTCTCAATCAGTTGCTCAGTAGTCAGCTTTTGTTTTGCAGCTTTTTCATACTTGCTTTTCAGTTCTGGTACTGTCTTCTTCTCCTTTGTTTGGACATAATCCCACCTGTATGTTTGATTTGAATGCACATTCCAAATGCATTTTCCAGGACATACGGTGCACATCCCTGTTTGATCCATTGCTGCACAGCCCTGCTTCTTGTTGTCGTTTGCTATCATACATGGGTAGTGGCAAGTTATGTTACACCTCTGACAGTTGGTGATGTACGCTCCCTTCTCAGTGATTGGTATTTGGATTGGCTTAATAACATCCACTTCAATCTCAAAGTTTTCATTTGAAGTTATGATGGCTTCATGCTCCTTGATCTTTTCTTTGGTTGTTTTTATTTCTTCAAGTTTGGCTAATCCAGCTTTGACTTGTGGCTGCAAACCTTCAATGACTGTCTCAAGTTGCTTTCGCTGTTTTAAAACTTCCTTGGTCATCAACAGGCTTTTAGATGTCATTTTGCCCAAAGATGTGAAGAACTTCTCCATGCTTCTGATTCCCATTTTCCAAAACATTTCATCAAAGCTCTCCCCCTCTTCATCAGAATCCTCATCAACAGTACTGTCCCCTTGCTGTTTATTCTGTGCAAACAGAGCAGAGTTGTTGAACTTGAAATGAACTGGAAATCCCAAATCATTTTTGGGACATGGAACTCCAGAGACATTTATCGCTTCAAGAACTGGTGGCTGCTTCCCATCTGCAAACGTGACCAGCATGATAATGTTCTCTGCCACATCTTTACCGAAGATTGAGAGAACTGAGTCAAACACGTACTTCTGTGTTGCTGTCAGACGCCCCAGAGAGGCCTGAGTAACAAAGCACACGGCATCAATCTCTGTGACTCCGTCAGCAGAGGTAAAAATCCTTCGGATCTGCTCTGTAATCTCTTGATCTCGTTCTACTCCCCTGGTATCTCCAAAGCCTGGTGTATCGATAACAGTGAGTGAATAAGGGATTTGGAACCCATCCTGGTGGTTGATTTGATACACAGAGACCTCAGAGGTCTGACTGTGAGCTTGAGACCTTGATGAATCTTCCTTGATAAGTTTAAATCTGAAGCTGTCTTTCCACTCCACTCCAACAATGTAGTTGATCATTCCATTGATGAGAGTGGACTTTCCTGCTCCAGTTGCTCCTAGGAGCATGATTGTACGGTTGGGTCTTAGACTTTCTTTACCCAACAGGTACCTTCGGCAGCCATCTATGTCCAAGTCGTCCTCTTTCAGAGGGAGTTCATAGACTGATCCCGGTCTTGAGTTTGTTCTCTTACTGATATCTTTTAGATGTTCAGCCAGTCGTGCAAATTCTCGCCTCGTTGTATGAATTTGAACAATCTTGCTTCCCTTGCTTCTGCCGGCCCCACCACAATCACATAAGACCCTGACTGCATACTGTGTTTCTGACTGAAGACCTGAAATTATGACTTTTTCACCTCTTGATCTTGTTTTGCTCCAACTGAGGTTTTCTACCTTTCCCTTATCCGCAGTGCTTGCATATTCCACAATGTAACTCAGTATCTGGACATCTGGACCGAGCTCAGCAGGTTCCTCCCAACTAACCGATAGCTCAGATGAGTTTGGTTCACATTGAGGTTCTCCAGGAGGACTGCAGGGTAAAGTTTTAATTGGATAATTAAGGATATTGGCCGGTCCAACACCCGCTGAGGTAATTGCTCTGCATTTGAAGTCATACTCTGTGTTTGGCTTCAGGTTGTTCACTGTGAGTTGTGCAGATTTTGGTTCAGTCTTTTGTTTCCATTCATCTTGTCCTCTGACACAGTACTCAACAGAGTAGTAGGTGATGTTCTCTGCTCCATGTAAGGGAGGAGAAATGTTCAAAGTCACACTGTTGTGGTTTATGTCAGCTTCTGTCACAGTTTCCGGCTTGGACGGTGGCTCAAAGTTCTTACTGACAGGGAAGCCATCTTTATAAAGGTAAATGGTTGAACCTTCATGTTTCTCATCTGCTAAAGCTACTGTTAGGAATGTTGTGCCTTTGGTCTCGCTGTTGGCCTCTGCAAAATCACTGAAGAGTTTTACATTTGTTCTCATCTCATCGGCCACATTGTTAGAGAGATACCATTGATCCTTCTCAACGTCATTCGTGTGTGAATCATCTGTCTGGTTTCTGCTTTTGAGGTAGTTCTGCAAAGCGGAGAGGTATGGTTCATCTCTTTCCAGAGAGGTGAAGACGAAGCACACAGCATGCTCTGCAGTGAGAAGTTCCTCATCAAGGCTATTTCGAGACGGGATGATTTTGGTGTTTTTCATCATCTTGGTGAAAGATTTCAGGATGTTTATTTCTCTCTCTTTGCAGTCCATCCACTCGTTGAGGGTTTTGCTATTGAAAGATGAGGAAGCCTTCTTCTTCAAGATCTCTGCAAGCTCAGACTCTTCTTCTCCTCCTCCTCGGATTGATGGAAGCTTCTTTGCTAATGTTTGCTGAAATCCAAGCCTGAACTCAGAGCACAAACTTTTAAAACTTTTAAGTTTTCTGTTAATCTGTGGAAACTGCTGTGCTGTATTGTTTTTCATGGTATCGTTGCACCTTATTTCCAGCTCACTGAACTCCTCAAGGACACTTTGTACTTGTTGAACTAATCCTACACTTATTTCACGGACAAGTTTAGCCGCAGAAGAATCTAAGTTTGTCAGAGGTAACATCCAGACCTTGATTGGTACTGCATTTTCTCCATTGGCTCCCAGCAGCTTAGGAAGGTTTTGATAGATTTCTACTGCATCCTGAAAGGTTGTTGGAGTTTTCTCGAGGAGGAAATCCCCATGAAATTTGCAAGAGAATTTCTTTATTTTTTCAGAGTCCTTATCTTCCAGGTGTAAGGAACCTTTACCTTCAATTGATAGGCATGGAATCTTCTCAATCAAAACTTTCAAGTTGCCCCGAATGTCTTGGTGACTTTCTGTCTCAGATTTTTCTTGGTCAAAGACAAAAAACGCTTGAGCTCCATAAAGAATGCCTGTAACCACATGTGTTGCTATTCTGTTCTCAAACACATATGGGTGCTTCACGTTGCCTCTTCCTAGATGATTCATTGACAATTCTTCAAACTTTGTAGAAGCTTTGTACTTCAGTGTTACTCTAGCTTGATTTTTGGATGTCACCTGATCATTCAGGTATTTGGCAGATCCTTCGACTTTAACTAGTCCTCCTAAAAAACTTGCTTTTAAAGATGCTTCAACGTCCAGGGCTGAAGATTTGTCCTCGATTGATTCAGATGCAACTATTTCAAAGCAACTGTTTGGTTTGGGGGTTTCTCTTTTGTCTTTTTCCAGGTCATCACGGTTCCACAGTGTTAATCCTGTAGAAACAGAGAGGATGCATTAATATTTTGGGTATATGAGAGGCTATTTAATGGAAGTTTCCACTAATTAGTGCTAGACACTGGAATCAAAGTTTTTCCTTGGCCTATTTTGTGTGATAAAATGTTTGTTTAAATAGGAGTAATGATAGAGAAATCCAGTACCATTCACTATGCTGTTTAGGGGGACAGCAAGCATATGCCTCCCCTCCCTACTCTAGACAAGGGTGAAGGGAAGGTCATGAGAAATAATGAATTCACAAAGCCTCCTTCATGCTATGGCTAAAATTTATGCCCTTCTCGGGTGAACGAGAAATAGTTATTTGAAATGTTTATTTAAAGCTACAGTGTGTAACTTTTAGTGACATCTAGCGGTCAGACTGCAGACTGCAGCAACATGAACATCTCCCCCCCACCGCTTCTCCCCCCCAACAGTACAGCGAGCGTTACGGGACAAAATGTCTTCCACGACGTCCGCATCACCTACCTTCTCAAGTGATGAGGTTTGTTTACATAGATAATTTTACAGATAGTATTTATTAGTCTGTGTAGGGTATAGATTTCATGTAGACTTTAGATAACAAATATACCCGTTATTTTTTCTACATCGTTGTGACGTTTTGGCGATCTCGCAATCGCTAGTTTGTTGGCTCTGCGCTGCCGTAGCGCAAAGATGTCTGCCTCCATGGCTGCGAGACCCGCTCCTATGTAATTATAAATAACGAATTCTAAGGCAACGCAAATATTAAGGTTAAGAGGCTGAGCTCGTAGATGATGATAAATAACATAGTTATGTATAATATATTACATTTCTGACTGTATATCCCTGTAATTATTACACACTGTAGCTTTAAGCAAATGTATGTCCTTTTATGAACTAAAGTGTTTCTGTTGGGAGGATTCAATGTTCATGTGTGTGTGTGGTGTGGATTATTTTTAAATGTAGGGGTGTGTTGCTGAAAGCCTCAGTCGCACTCAGAGCTATGTTCAGCTGGTTTGTGCCATTCTCCTTTGCAAAGTAAAATAAAACCTTTTCATCCTTGAATATCATCTCTCAGTGCTCATTTTTACTCCACAACACCCTTCCGCTAATCTGCTTGTAGAAAGTTATTTTTAGTTGAGTGCTTTGGCAATGCTGTTAACTTTAAAAATGCTTAGCAGACTTATTTTTCCCTAAACTAATCTTATATATTATAAATTATATATATATTATAAAAAAAAAAAAAAAAACAAACAAAAAAAACTGAACATACACTATATTGCCAAAAGTATTTGCTCACCTGCCTTGACTCACATATGAGCTTAAGTGACATCCCGTTCCTAATCCATAGGGTTCAATATGACGTCGGTCCACCCTTTGCAGCTAGAACAGCTTCAACTCTTCTGGGAAGGCTGTCCACAAGGTTTAGGAGTGTGTTTATGGGAATTTTTGACCATTCTTCCAGAAGCGCATTTGTGAGGTCGCACACTGATGTTGGACGAGAAGGCCTGGCTCTCAGTCTCCGCTCTAATTCATCCCAAAGGTGTTCTATCGGGTTGAGGTCAGGACTCTGTGCAGGCCAGTCAAGTTCATCCACACCAGACTCTGTCATCCATGTCTTTATGGACCTTGCTTTGTGCACTGGTGCACAGTCATGTTGGAAGAGGAAGGGGCCAGCTCCAAACTGTTCCCACAAAGTTGGGAGCATGGAATTGTCCAAAATGTCTTGGGATGCTGAAGCATTCAGAGTTCCTTTCACTGGAACTAAGGGGCCAAGCCCAGCTCCTGAAAAACAACCCCACACCATAATCCCCCCTCCACCAAACTTTACACTTGGCACAATGCAGTCAGACAAGTACCGTTCTCCTGGCAACCGCCAAACCCAGACCCGTCCATCAGATTGCCAGATGGAGAAGCGCGATTCGTCACTCCAGAGAACGCGTCTCCACTGCTCTAGAGTCCAGTGGCGGCGTGCTTTACACCACCGCATCCGACGCTTTGCATTGCACTTGGTGATGTATGGCTTGGATGCAGCTGCTCGACCATGGAAACCCATTCCATGAAGCTCTCTGCGCACTGTTCTTGAGCTAATCTGAAGGCCACATGAAGTTTGGAGGTCTGTAGTGATTGACTCTGCAGAAAGTTGGCGACCTCTTCGCACTATGCGCGTCAGCATCCGCTGACCCCGCTCCGTCAGTTTACGTGGCCTACCACTTCGTGGCTGAGTTGCTGTCGTTCCCAAACACTTCCATTTTCTTATAATACAGCTGACAGTTGACTGTGGAATATTTAGGAGCGAGGAAATTTCACGACTGGATTTGTTGCACAGGTGGCATCCTATCACAGTTCCACGCTGGAATTCACTGAGCTCCTGAGAGCGACCCATTCTTTCACAAATGTTTGTAAAAACAGTCTGCATGCCTAGGTGCTTGAATTTATACACCTGTGGCCATGGAAGTGATTGGAACACCTGATTTCAATAATTTGGATGGGTGAGCAAATACTTTTGGCAATATAGTGTACATCGTTCAACCAGATATAACAAACCTATACACATATTTTGTTTTCAAACTCCACTGAAGTTTATTTCACACTTCAGGTTGCAACAAAACAAACTACACCATCTTTACAGTGGAACACTTTTGTGTAACTGTATTTTTTTCATAGTTCTATACTGTAGATTAGAAGAGGATTCTTTGTTGTCTGTGTTATTTTAAACATATTTCTTTTTTATTTTATTTGTAACAATATTTAACTTTGCTATCATCAATACATTAAAAAATCCTCTGTGCAAAATGGAGTGAAAACATTGAACAGCTCCCTGAGAGTTTTTTCTTTGTACTTTAATCCTCCCATCTTTTCAGTGGCTGTAGTGAGCCTGCTTGTTGCTGTAGATCTTCTCTAATCTGGGTTGCAGTGTCACAACTGTCCATTATGCTCAGTCAAGCAAGCGCTGTTTTTTTTTTGTTTTTTTTCTTCATTCATCCATACCGCTTCCCGCGCCCCCCCCTGCAATGGCATTGCGCCCCCCCTAGCATATAAACTCTTGTTTATATGCTGCCATCCATCGGTCATCAGAATATCTATAAGCTCTGGAAAGCAATTTACTGATGTGCATAATGCTACATTTAAGCAGCAAAGGCAGCTTGTTCACATGCAAAGTCTATGGTTGACGCGCATCAAGGTGCATAAAAAGGTCCTGCAGCATCTAGAGCAGCAAGAGTAGCACATCTTGACGCACCTGAACAGCAAAAACAGCGCCTCATGAGCTTCTGAGGAACTTCAGAAGGAGCAGCTGCTGGAGTTGGAAAAGTTCAACTTTAGCTGCTGGACGCGCTGCATCAACCAATCAGAGAAGCTGGCAGGGAGTCAGACACAGCACTGCTGATGCAGAGCGCTATGATCACTCCTCTGCAAAAGGTTAATTAATGCTTAAATTCACTTATAATTTAGTGGCAAATAAAGAATAAGCAAATAAAACAAGCATAATAAAATTGACAAATGTGAGAAAAAAAAAAACACACACACCACTCACAAAAAATGAAATAAATAATAAAAAAAAGGCAAACTATCGAGGCTGCTGATTATTGTCAGTTCAGTCTTTACCTAGTGTTTGTCTGAAATTGTCCATTTTATAGTCCAGTTTATCATAAATGTCCTGTCTCAAACTTTGAAGTGCCTTGGGAAAAACCGTTTTGCTGAGTGGTGCAGCTCCAGATTTGATCACACTCTCCCCTCCAACTGCACAAGTGTTCGGCATCAGCCTTTACCTTTTAGTGCCTGCTGGTATCACTTTAGAGCCGGTTTTCCGGCCAATTCAGCAGTCGGTTTTACTTGCATAAAAAAAGTTTTAAGTTGCTTCAAATAAATGTTTTGTCACTATTTGGCGAAGCTCTGGGAAACACGCTCTAGCAAAGCCGCTCTCTGGCATTAAACGCAGCAGCAGTAGAAGCATCAGACGCATCTGGACACGCTGTACTGATTGTGCTTCAGGAGCGTCACGGATGCTCAAGACGTAGGTCTGAACGTAATGTGTACAAGCATCATAAAGAGAAGCAGCAGGCACTTTGTTGCTGCTCAATTCGTGTTTGGTGTGAACGTAGCATTACTGGAAACTACTGGAAGCTGTCTGCTCATGCACTCTTTGTTATCTGAGAACCGAGCCAGAACTTATAAATATGCCCTACTAATGAACTAGTACCAGTTTAGCGCGGTCTGGTTCAGTTGTCCGTGCCATTTACACTCAACAGTTACCTTGGTTAATGTGCTCAGAATGATCTTGATACGGTCTCAAAAGGAGAATGGAGAAAGTTTTAACCAGGCTCTCACTGGGAATAGTATATATCTGGAACATGGATTAAACTGGAGTGACAATGATACAGAAATCAGACCGATTACCGACCAGGCTTGGCTTCAAGCAGGTGGGGTCACTCACATATGGGGAAAGGGGTACCCTGGTGACCCTGGCCTATTCAGACCCCACCCCCATATTTCCTATTTGCTTGGGTGCACTATCGTGCTCATTACATCATCAATGGGCCACCAAGCTGCAAAGGACAGGCAAATCCCACATGGTGGATGACAGAACAACACTTGGTTGATTTCCTCAAGCATTTCTTGGAACATGCCAAGTGCTCACAGGAGAAGCCCTGCTTACTCCCTCTGGATAACCACTGCTCATAACTATCTATTAATGGGCTGAAGTTTTTAGTGACTATTTGCCTTCTAATTATAAAGTTGGAAAATGTTTTAATCCTTGGATATTTTAATAATATTTAGCAGTGAGACTTTTAACAATGTATGAGACTTTTCATTTTGAACAACATGTCTCTGACTCCACCCATCAAAAGGGTCTTATATTAGACCTTGTTAGATCTAATCTGGTGAGTCATAAAGCAACGTGTCCTTGGATTAATGATGGTGTTTGTGATATGAAGAGACAGAGCTTTTGAGGTCCATAGGTTGTACCTGAGGGAACTTAGGTCGTCTTTAAATGAAATTATAAACAAGGCCAGATCTGACTACTTCCGCCAGCTGATCACCCTGAATAGGAAAAAAAACCTTAAGTGTTGTGTAATACCATCATATCTATTGTATGTCCTGCTGTTCCCCTTACAACTGTTTGATTTTCTAAGTTTTTTTTTATTGATAAAATCCAGGAAATTAAAGATCAACTTCCAATGCTCTCATTGTGCACCCCTGGTGCTGTTGAGCATGCACCCCACGGCCAATGTCTTAGCTCTGCTAACCAGAATGCAGCCTTCTTTATGAGCATCTGATATTCTGACCTGTAAACTTTTTGTAAAAACATTTGATGCCAATCTGATCAATCTTTCACTTTCCACTGGTGTTTTTCCCAGTTCTCTTAAACACGCCATTGTGGAACCACTTCTCAAAAAACCTAATCTGGACCCTACTGATTTAAAAAACTTCAGGCCCATTTTAAAACTTCAGTTTTTATCTTAAAGGGATAGTTCGGTATTTTTGACATGAATCTGTATGGCATCCCCATCACCAGCGGCATGCAATCACACTGACTTACCCCTGGCAGCGTCCTGTGAGCAGAGTTCTTGTCCAGTTTTGGTCAAGCCAAAAGTAGTCCGGCAGGTTTGCTAGACCCGGCGAAATAAAACGTTTCTCTTCCCAAAACATTATGTGTTCAAAAGAGTGATATTTTCGCATCCCAAAAACGTTGTAGTGGAAAAAGTCACGCGTCGTTATCACTTGGTCCTATTTTCTCTCTGTTCGTATCAGTGCGCGCCGTCATTCAGACAGCGAGCCCAACAACAGCGCCGCGGAGGTAGACATGGCTGTTGTTGTTGTCTTTTGAACACATAATGTTTTGGGAAGAGAAAAGTTTTATTTCGCTGTTCCTAAAAACCTGCCGGACTACTTTTGGCTTGACCAAAACTGGACGAGAACTCTGCTCACAGGACGCTGCCAGGGGTAAGTCAGTGTGATTGCATGCCGCTGGTGATGGGGATGCCATACAGATTCATGTCAAAAATACCGAACTATCCTTTTAAGTTGTGGAGAAGGTGGGATCTGATCAATTGGTACCCTTCCTGGAAAAATACTAATATTTTGACACTTTTCAGTCTGGCCTCTGCTGTCAGGACTCCTGTCTTTGTGTTTGTGTCTCTGTGTTTGTCTCCCTTCATCCACCAGGAGGCGCCTGGTTCTGGTCCGCCTCCTCACACACCTGCTGATGGTTTCCTCGTTAAATGAAGTGTTCTTCAGCTGCTACCTGCCACTACTTCGACGCCTCAACTGAGCTTCAAACTGAGCTGAGGTTCAAACAGGAGGCTTGGATCCACTATCCCCAAGAGATAGTTTGAGCTTCTCACTGAGAAAGGGATTTTTCTACACTACGACCCGTTCAAGTACCGCAGGAAATCTGAGTGGCAGTCAGTTTCTCCATTCTCCGACTAAAAACTGCATTCTGGGTAAACCCTGTTCCGCCCTCCACCATTTAGACAAACACTGGAACCACAGCACACAGAGAGGAGTCAAGGATTCAACAACTTCTCTGGAAACGTGAGTCGGCAACCAAATCCTCTTCTCCAAGTTCATGAGTCAATTTCTCCACTACGCCTGAACTAACCGCTGTGTCTTCCCTTCATTTTACAGTTCCGGTTGAGCAGTTTTTAGAGCAACACTTCTCCCTCTGTTTAACCTTTTCAATAAAACCCGTTAAACCTTTTCCCTGGTCTTTCTCTTCGGTTTTCTGCATTTGGGTCTGAACTTTGTAACATTATGACATCCGCAAGCACCACTCCACAGAAACCACCCTGCTTAAAGTATCCAGTGATATTATGCTGTCTGCAGACTCTGGAAAATGCTGTTTTCTTATTTTAGCATGGTTCTGCTCTTACTTATCAGGGAGGGGTTTTTAGTTTTTCAGTTTTTACAGTATGTCCTTCCTTTGAGAAAAATTCTTCACAGATTTCATTAGTGTTTCCTACCATCTGTTTGCTGAAGATATCCCGCTTTGCTGCTCTTTTCAGTCCTAAGAGATCCATAAGTTAAGCTCTCTGAATTGTTGCAGACGTTAAACAATGGCTCAGTGCAAATTTCCTGCAGCTTAACTCAGCTAAAACAGAGGTGCTGGTGATTTCCCCTAATGACCCTGTTCCAGGTATCCACCAGTGTCTTGGTGACTGGGGTTTCCAGCTAAACCAAGCCTTAGAAACCTAGACCTGAACCTGAACCCGCTCACTGTCCTTCGTACTCGTTACAGGACGTAAACCCGCAGATGGATCCTCGTACTCGTTATGGGACCTGAACCTGCTCATGGTCCCTCGTGCTCGTTACAGGTCCTGAACCATCTCATGGTCCCTCATGCTCGTTGCGGGACCAGAACCCGCTCATGGTCCCACGTACTCGTTACGGGACCAGAAATCGCTCATGGTCCCTCATACTCGTTACAGGACCAGAACCCACTCATGGTCCCTCATACTCTTTACAGGACCAGAACCCACTCATGGTCCCTCATACTCTTTACAGGACCAGAACCCGCTCATGGTCCCTCATACTCTTTACAGGACCAGAACCCGCTCATGGTCCCTCGTACTCGTTACAGGACCATAACCCGCTCATGGTCCCTCACACTCGTTACAGGAACAGAACCAGCTCATGGTCCCTCATACTCGTTACAGGACCAGAACCTGGACCATAACCTGCCCATGGTCCCTCACACTCGTTACAGGAACAGAACCAGCTCATGGTCTCTCATACTCGTTACAGGAACAGAACCTGCTCATGGTCCCTTGTACTCGTTGCAGGACCAGAACCCGGACCATAACCTGCCCATGGTCCCTCACACTCGTTACAGGAACAGAACCAGCTCATGGTCTCTCATACTCGTTACAGGACCAGAACCTGCTCATGGTCCCTCATACTCGTTACGGGACCAGAACTCGCTCATGGTCCCTTGTACTCGTTACAGGACCAGAACCCGGACCATAACCTGCCCATGGTCCCTCACACTCGTTACAGGAACAGAACCAGCTCATGGTCTCTCATACTCGTTACAGGAACAGAACCTGCTCATGGTCCCTTGTACTCGTTACAGAAACAGAACCCGGACCATAACCTGCCCATGGTCCCTCACACTCGTTACAGGAACAGAACCAGCTCATGGTCTCTCATACTCGTTACAGGACCAGAACCTGCTCATGGTCCCTCATACTCGTTACGGGACCAGAACTCGCTCATGGTCCCTTGTACTCGTTACAGGACCAGAACCCGGACCATAACCTGCCCATGGTCCCTCACACTCGTTACAGGAACAGAACCAGCTCATGGTCTCTCATACTCGTTACGGGACCAGAACTCGCTCATGGTCCCTTGTACTCGTTACAGGACCAGAACCCGGACCATAACCTGCCCATGGTCCCTCAACTTCGTTACAGGAACAGAACCAGCTCATGGTCTCTCATACTCGTTACAGGAACAGAACCTGCTCATGGTCCCTTGTACTCGTTACAGGACCAGAACCCGGACCATAACCTGCCCATGGTCCCTCACACTCGTTACAGGAACAGAACCAGCTCATGGTCTCTCATACTCGTTACAGGACCAGAACCCGGACCATAACCTGCCCATGGTCCCTCACACTCGTTACAAGAACAGAACCAGCTCATGGTCTCTCATACTCGTTACAGGACCAGAACCAGCTCATGGTCCCTCATACTCGTTACAGGAACAGAACCTGCTCATGGTCCCTCATACTCGTTACGGGACCAGAACTCGCTCATGGTCCCTTGTACTCGTTACAGGACCAGAACCCGGACCATAACCTGCCCATGGTCCCTCACACTCGTTACAGGAACAGAACCAGCTCATGGTCTCTCATACTCGTTACAGGACCAGAACCTGCTCATGGTCCCTCATACTCGTTACGGGACCAGAACTCGCTCATGGTCCCTTGTACTCGTTACAGGACCAGAACCCGGACCATAACCTGCCCATGGTCCCTCACACTCGTTACAGGAACAGAACCAGCTCATGGTCTCTCATACTCGTTACGGGACCAGAACTCGCTCATGGTCCCTTGTACTCGTTACAGGACCAGAACCCGGACCATAACCTGCCCATGGTCCCTCACACTCGTTACAGGAACAGAACCAGCTCATGGTCTCTCATACTCGTTACAGGAACAGAACCTGCTCATGGTCCCTTGTACTCGTTACAGGACCAGAACCCGGACCATAACCTGCCCATGGTCCCTCACACTCGTTACAAGAACAGAACCAGCTCATGGTCTCTCATACTCGTTACAGGACCAGAACCTGCTCATGGTCCCTCATACTCGTTACGGGACCAGAACTCGCTCATGGTCCCTTGTACTCGTTACAGGACCAGAACCCGGACCATAACCTGCCCATGGTCCCTCACACTCGTTACAGGAACAGAACCAGCTCATGGTCTCACATACTCGTTACAGGATCAGAACCAGCTCATGGTTCCTCATACTCGTTACAGGACCAGAACTCGCTCATGGTCCCTTGTACTCGTTACAGGACCAGAACCCGGACCATAACCTGCCCATGGTCCCTCACACTCGTTACAGGAACAGAACCAGCTCATGGTCCCTTGTACTCGTTACAGGACCAGAACCCGGACCATAACCTGCCCATGGTCCCTCACACTCGTTACAGGATCAGAACCTGCTCATGGTCCCTCATACTCGTTACGGGACCAGAACTCGCTCATGGTCCCTAATACTCGTTACAGGACCAGAACCCGGACCATAACCTGCCCATGGTCTCTCATACTCGTTACAGGACCAGAACCTGCTCATGGTCCCTTGTACTCGTTACAGGACCAGAACCCGGACCATAACCTGCTCATGATCCCTCGTACTCGTTACAGGACCATAACCCGCTCAGGGTCCCTCATTCTCCTTACAGGACCAGAACCTGCTCATGGTCCCTTGTACTTGTTACAGGACCATAGCCCGCTCATGGTCCCTCATACTCCTTACAGGACCAGAACCTGCTCATAGTCCCTTGTACTTGTTACAGGATCAGATGCTCCTTTCATACGGTTGCACTCAATGAGGCGGTCTCGAATGATCTCCTGCTTTCCTTGCACTTACTTGATTCTGTTGATGTTTTTAAGAGCAAAACTGAAAGCCTATTAGGTTAAGAAAGCATTTTAGTTCTAGTAGATTTAAGGCTGTTTCATGACCATGTCTTTCTTAACTGTCACTGTACTTTATTTGTATTGTAATTTTGTGAAGCACTTTGTGACCTCTATGTCTTTGCAAGGTGCTATAGAAATAAACATTACTTAAGGATGTCCATCAATGCACTTGGCACCAGGACACTTTAGGCCAGAGGTCGATGATCAACTTGTTCAGTTTTATCTTCCAACCTTGGAAGCCGCATTTCTCAGTAACTCAGATGAAGAGAGGGCAGCGCTGTCCATCGATCTCCACCTAGTGTTGAACTTGATGCTCTGAAAGAGGAGGAAGCCAGACCTACTCGGCAGGCCCAAGCGAGTAGTGAGGGTCTGCTGGGAACGTCTGATTCCTGGGGAGGTTGGGGACATGCAGTATGAATGTGCAATGTTATCTGCCTCTATTGTCAATGCAGTCACCACTAGCTGTGGCTGTGATGTTGGCCTGTAGTGGCAGTAACTCTGCATTGGCAGACCGCAGTTGTGGCGCATATGAAGAGGCACTGGAGGGTATGTTCCAAGTACAGGGCAATCACAATTCTCAGCATCCCCAGTAAGGCCTAAGCCACGGTGCTGGAGAGTAGAGTCTGGCTGGTGGTCGAACCTCAGCTTCAGGAGGAGCAGTGTAGTTTTTGTCCTGCCCATGAAACAGTGAACCAGCTCTACATTTTCTGCAGGGTGCTCGAGGGTTCATGGGAGTTTTCCTAACAGGTCTACTGGTCTGAGTTGTAGACCTGGAGTAGACATCCGACCTGGTCCCTCATGGTGCTTTACGGGGAGTGTTTAAGGAATATGGAGTCGAGGGCCCTGTAGTAAGGGCCATCCAATCTCTGTACAAGCAGAGCCGAAGTTTGATCCGCATTGCCAGCATTAAGTCAGGCCTCTTCCTGGAACATCTTGGACTCTGACAGGGACGCCTTTTGTCAGTGTTCATTACATTTATGGACCAGATTTCTAGGTGCAGCCATGGATCTGAGGGGATATGATGCAAGGACCAGTGACAGGGGCAGAGCTATCATCAGGGGCTTAGACCACAAAATATTTCATTATAATATAATGTGCTGTTGTCATTTTTCTCTCTCTCTGTGGTACCATAAAAAGATCAACCAGAACCACATGAAAAATATAATTCTTTCAAGCACTGCTAACACGCCTGGCAACAGGGCAGGACAGGTGGGTCTGTTGTCCCAGGCCCAGGACAGAGGGACGCCCTAAATTGACACTGACCATTAAAAATACAGGCAGAAGTAATGTTTCAAGAAAATGTTTGTGATTAAAACATGTAATATTAGAGTAAATAAACATTTAAATAAATCTGCTTTAGGTATATGTGATATGTTTTCTTTAAATAAGAGGCCATTGGAACTCCGCCCACCTGATCATAAAACTGCTTTTTGAAAAAGGACCTGATGTCCATGGCTGGAAAATATCTCAAATAAATGTACACGTTTCTTAATTAAGCAAGATGAAAATTATAGGTTAAGGGTTTTAAAAATAATAGGATTAAAACTAGAATATATTACTATAACCCTAAAAACCTCCAAGTTGGATACATTCTGACCCCCTCACTGCAATTGATTCAGTAAATTTTTAATAAAAAAAAAAGTTACAATTAAGGAAAACTAGAAAAAAAAATAAACACCAGTTTGGATTTATTTCAGGAGATATTTTGAAGTGAGAGATGTGGAGTTATTTTTCTCTTTTTATTAAATTTAAAAGGCTTCATGGTGGTGCAGTGGGAAGCACTGCAGAATGTTCCGGGTTCAATTCCTGGCCCGGGGTATTTCTGCATCGAGTTTGCAAGTTTGCTCATCGAGTTTCCCGCTACCCTCAGGCAGGAGGCTGCGGAGCATCAAATGCAGGACAACCAGACTGAGAAACAGCTTCATACCAGAAGCTGTGAGACTCTCAAACTGTCCCTAACAATAACTTGGTCACTTCAACCCCTAACCACCCCAATGACACTGTATTTGCAGTTTACACTCGGACACTTTAAAATGTTGCACTACTAAATATATCTTCCCACACTGCTACATTACTTATACTACATCCATCCTGTACATTCCTATTAATATACATTTTATTCTCTACTCTTGTTTTTATATATCTGTAAATATTTTTTCTATTTATATAATTTGATCTTGTAGCTAGTTTTTATAATTTATTTTTTTTATATTTGGATGTAACTGGGGCCGTGACTCTCAATTTCATTCTACCTCATGTAACACATGATGTGAATGACAATAAAGTCTCTTGAATCTTGAATCATATTCTCCCTGAGCATGGTGGTTTCACTCCGGGTACTCCGGCTTCCTCCCACAGTTCAAAACATGACTGTTTGGTTAATTGGCTTCTCTAAATTGTCCTTAGGTGTGAGTGTTTGTGTGAATGGTTGTTTGTCTCTGCTTTGCCCGATGGACTGGCGACCTGTCCAGGATGGACACCTCCTCTCTGTCCAGGATGGACCCCACCTCTCAGCTAGAGATAGACACAAGCACCCCTGTAACTGTGACAAGGACTAATAATGAAAAATTATTGGATGGATAAAATTTTAGAAAAAAAGGTAAAATGATTTTGACAGTAAAATCTAGTCTGTTAAAACAATTTTAGTTAGATTAAACAATATAATGATCAGATCTGACCAAGTCACTGGTTTCAGTTGTATTGTTAGTATTCAGTCGTATTGTTTCTAAAAAGAGGTTGTTTTGAAAGGCACGTCTGCTTTAAGACATTGTCTTTCAATTCAAGCGTTCAACCTGGATGCGGCTTTTGTAACTTGCTATGCTACTTAACCAGTATTAAGGCCAATGTGACCAGGTTGAACTGGTTTGCCCTTTTACCAGTATAGATTGGGTAAAAACACAGCCAAATTAGATTGGTTAGTTTAACAGAAAGATTGGTTGGATACAACTTCCATCCTGATTAAAACCAAAAAACTTGGAAAAACTCTCATTTTTGAATAAAAATGACCTTTTTGACAATTTTGCTCATCACTGCTCAGCATGCACAAACATTTTCACTGTCTGCTTGAGCTTATTTCACTAAAATGACAGAAAAACAGTGAACTTGAAAATATTGTTCTTTTACACACAAAAAAATCCTTAGAAAAGATTTGATCATCGTATCATTAACAATTTCAGCCGAACTTAAATGGGAAGAAACAAGAAACACCATAGTAAAGAATCACAGATCTTATTTCAAACTGTAGTTCTGCACTCCACCAGTAGGTGGTGAGATTGTTCACATGGAGCCTCAAGAACTGTGGGGATCGTTGAAGCAATTTGGCCAAACGGTTCAATGAGGCTTCCTCTCACCATCACTAGTTCTAGCTTTTATTATTTAACTTTTGTGTTTTATTTTGGTGAACTTATCTTAGCTGTGTTTCAGGAGCAAGTGTGACCTCACTTCCTGTAATTATAATCCCTGTACACTAGAGACTGACGCGGGAGTGGATTTTCACTCCTGTCCCGTCCCACTCCCACAGAAAAAAATTGTGTCTCGTCCCGATCCCGGGCCAGAGTAGAAATCGAAATCCTGTCCCGTCCCACTCCTGGTGAAATTACTCCCACTCCTGCTCCACTCCCATTTTTGAGCG
This sequence comes from Cyprinodon tularosa, assembly GCF_016077235.1. Lineage (NCBI taxonomy): Eukaryota > Metazoa > Chordata > Actinopteri > Cyprinodontiformes > Cyprinodontidae > Cyprinodon > Cyprinodon tularosa. The sequence goes on from NW_024038342.1 coordinate 26,091, forward strand.
CGGGTGAAAAACTCAGAGCGGAAGCACTGTTGGTTTTTGGGTCGTGTAGTTTTTTTGACTCGCATTATAGTGTAGCCTTCAAGGAAAAAAACTACAAAATGGCGGCGCCAGTACTGGATTTTTTTTTTCTATTTTATTTTTATTTTTGGCATCGATCCTAGTTTTTTTTAGTTACTATTGGTTTGCTTCCGCTCCCGTCTGCTCCTGTTAATGTTTAATCCTGTACCGTCTCAATCACGTGATCGTTACTAATACTGACTCCCATCCCACGGGAATCCCACGGGAATCCCGTGGGATTCCCCAAAAAATGTCAGTCTCTACCCTGAAAACAGCTGAGGTCGCAGAAATGTACCAGAATAAGACGGGGAATGGAAAACCATTTACATCATGATGTAATCAAATTTAGACCTTGCATTTGTTCATTTTTTGTGGATTTTATTGTATGGTGATTTGACCATAGTTTAGAACATGTTACCTATATTTATTAGAATTTAACTGTTGGAGCTATTTATTCTTTATTTCTTTATCCATTTGAATTGTGTTAATTCCTAAATGTATATTTTTTGTATTGTTTACAGAGTTTATTTGCAGGTTACTAATTGTTGATTCTATTTATCTTTGTTTTATTATTTCTCTTATTTAATTATTTATTTTTTGTTCTGAGGTATGACAGGAAGTGATGTGGATCAGTCCACTTTCTATAAGTGTAGGGGCCTGGGAAAGGACCAGCAGGCATTTGGGGCTCTGGTTTTTACAAGTCCAACAGAGGTAGGACAAAAGAAAAAGTTTGTAGTCTGAACATTGAAACTTCCTTTGCCTGCGTATAGAAAATTGACCCCAGTGCCTTAGTAGTGGCTTAATTGGAACTTTAATTGGATGTTTGGCCTGGCAAACAATCACCACTACAGTAACTTCAGCAAATTAAAGGATAAACTGCTTAGCTGCATCTGTTAATGGAAGAGACCATTGGAGGCCATTTTGTCTTTCCAACGAGAGGTATGTAAGATCAGAGGGAATTGCGATTTTCAGGAGGGAGGAGAACCAGGTCAGTGTAGCTGGGTTCACCTGGTGTTAATGTTCTCTTGAGCCATGTTAAACCTTTGAGTAGTGATGGTGAGATGAAGCCTCCTGAGGCATCGAACCGTTTGAGCAAATTGCTTCAACGATCCCCACAGTTCATGAAGCCTCTTGAATATGTCACCACCTACTGGTGGAGTGCAGAACTACAGTTTGTAATAAAATGTCTTTGTTTTTTTTGGAATAGTTTTTCCCCTTTTAAAGTTCCTTTGAAATTGTTAATGATTGCTGTTAATAATAGAATATTTTGTAATTTTTTTTCCTTTGAAGTGTAAAATGTCCTAGAAGAGAACAATCATTTAAGGTGCTTGTTTTTCTCCCATTTTAGTGAAATAAACTGAAGCAGACAGTGAAAGTGTTTCTGAAAATTGGGCAATGATGAGAAACATGAAAGGTGTTGGTCATTTTTGTTCAAACATAACAGATTTTTCCAAAGTTTTTGGTTTTAATCAGGTTCTATAGTATAAGCGCAACTTTAAAAAATCGGAGGCAGGTCTTGAACCATCAACCTCAAGAGTGGAAGTCAGTGTCTTACAGCTGATGCCACTAACAATAATACACATAACTACTTATCCCTAAAGTTACAACTGTGTCCAGTGGTTTGCTCAGATTTTGATCATACATTGTTTTATCCCTCAAAAATAGTTTTAACCAACTAGATTGGTTGTTTTTCCAACCAATCTATTCTTAGAATCTATGCAAACTATGTCCAGCTGACAGCAGCTCTCCAGCAAACTACCACAGAGGCTCTGTTCGAAAACCTAGGACGCATCCTTAGAAGACCGGATTCGAAGGCCGATTACGTCATAGCGCGGCGCCGAGGTCTGGTCGGATTCCAAGAGTCCTCGTTATGCGGCCTTAAAATGCGTCCTTCTTTTTGCCAGATCTGAAGGACGGGTCCGATGTATCCTCGGTATTCTTGGATATCCCAGGATTCATTGCGAGACCAAGCAAGTTGTGATCAGAGGAAAGGTTACTTGGCGCCGAACAGTGGTGAAAATTGGAAGTTCAGTTTAATATAATACAAGTCATTTAATAGTTCTGACTGAGATTAATGAAAAATAGTTGTTTTAATGGTTATTGAGTCAGATATGTGGCGGTAATGTTTGGTTTATCTAAAGGTTGAATCTGTTACTGTGTAAATGGGTTTGGCTGGAATTTAAGGACAGATTCTAATAGATCTGCAGGGTGGGGACTATAAACCTGATAGGATTTTTATCTTTTTATTGCTGTTTTGCACAATATGCTTAACAACGTATTTTTTGTTGTTGAATATTAGAGATTTTGCAGATATATTATTTTATAAATACATTGTTTAGATTTACTTATATCTTTCTAACCCTTTTATAAAATAGAATAGAAAATCCCTTTATTTTCCCACAATGGGCAAATTTACAGCAGCAGAAAGATTATTGAAAATGGTCACACAAATGTGGACCTTAGAAAAATGTATAAGAAAAACATAATAGGGAAGAGTTAAAATATAAACAATAAAATACTGTAAAGTGTTTTAACAATATAAAACTGGAGAATAAATAACCAATATGCAGCTATGGACATTTTTACAGTAATGGATATTTGAAAATAGCAGCAACATCAGAGATGTGCAGAATGACAGCAGCAGGTTATTTAACTGACTAAGGTTTCTATCATTACATTTGATTTGATTGGTTCCTGCTTCCGGTGGTTGGAACATTTATTCATCTCTGGATTCATTCAGTCTTTGTTCACTTCACAATAAAAAAGAAATAAATAAACAGTTTTGAAAACCTCAGTATTCCTTCTTTTCCTGCTTTGTGTGTCAACTTTCACGGTTGCTAAGCAACAGAGCATACGGCGGTAAAACCCGCCGAAGGGTAGACCTGGTCGAATTCACAGACTAAACTCTTCCGGTCTCCTTATTTTCAAGGACTTCGAAGGATCCAGTCTAGGTAGACCGCGTCCTTGGAGGATGCAGTCTAGGTAGACCGCGTCCTTGGAGGATCCAGTCTAGGTAGACCGCGTCCTTGGAGGATCCAGTCTAGGTAGACCGCGTCCTTGGAGGATGCAGTCTAGGTAGACCGCGTCCTTGGAGGATGCAGTCTAGGTAGACCGCGTCCTTGGAGGATCCAGTCTAGGTAGACCGCGTCCTTGGAGGATGCAGTCTAGGTAGACCGCGTCCTTGGAGGATGCAGTCTAGGTAGACCGCGTCCTTGGGGGACACGTCCTAGGTTTTCGAACAGAGCCAGAGTGAGGATGTTTAAAGCCTGTTGAAGTTCTTGTGCTTTCTGAACTACTTCCTGAAGTGGTAACATGGTATCACGGTAGCGAGGCATTGGACGTCATCAATTTTGGCCCCTCCCCTAAATAAATCACGCCTCAACACGCGCTTCGGGGAAAAGCCCCCTCCATTACTCGACACAGGCCTCGAAGCCTCGGCTCATCTCATGACAACCTTTGAGGTGTTTATGGGGAATTTATTTATTCACCTTTTTGGGTGTAAAGAAAACAGCTGCTACACTGGTCATCTGCCTTCTTCAGCCACTTTGGCCAGTCTATCTCCCAAACAGACAGTTTAAAAATGTGTTTATTCCAGAAAATCATAAAGGATGAACAATATAGAGGTGGAATATCACAACTATTTCTTTTTACGTTGTGAGTTCAGTTGTACATGTTTGATCACGATTTGAGATAAATACGGATTAAAAAAAAAAAGAGTTTATCTCATCCGGCGGTTTTCAAAGTGTGAGGCGCGCCTCCCCTAGGGGGCGCCAGAGCACCTTAGGGGAGGCGCGGTGCGAGGGAAAAAATAAATATGGATTTAGGACCAAGTTGGAACTGTGGGTCGTGTGGAGCGGGGATCAGTGGAAATGTTTCCCACCTTAGAGGATGTTTTGGCAAGAGCGGGGCTGAAGGTGCAGTTTTTACAGCAGGCTGTCTGCGCGCATTTGGAGGGGATGCGCGAGCAGTCTGATATATTATTTTACCATCTGTTGTTTTTTGACACACATCTTTTAATAATACTATTGTTTTCGGAATAGTGTTTGATTTATTTTGTTTTTTATGTTAACTTACATGAAGTTAACATAAATGAAGAACATGAAGAAAATAAAATGTAGAAATCCTTACCAGGAATGACTGTGTCCTCTCTGCAGTCGTACAGCATCCCAAGGCTGAATGGTCGGCCAAGAGTCGCCACCTCGATCACCTTAGACTCCATCTTGTTTTCTAAATCATAAAAAGAAATGAATTTACAGGGCAAAATTTCTGAAGTGTTTGCAAATTTTAAGGATAATCTTACAAAATGTTGCTCCAAACTCTATGATATTTATACAGTTATTGAAGCGCTGAGGGCGGGCAGAACCAGTGCCATGAACCATTTTCTATTTTATTGATTGTTAACAATAAATAGGACAGAAAAAGGCTGATAAATTCAGAATTAACCAGAACATAGATGAATAGCTATGATCTATAATTATGAACTAATGTGGAAATCCTACCAGACCCATTGACAAAAATAGTCCAGACTGACTACAGAAGAACCAAAAGATAAAGAGAAAATATTTTAAATGCGTAAAAAATTGAGTTAAAACAGACATAAAGTAACGGTTTACAGTAGATGCCACTATTTCTGCAAAAGGTTTTAGATTGAAAACCAGGTTTTTACTGGTTTTTCTGATAAAAACAAAGCCAGGGAAGAAAATGATACTTACTGCAGGAACGTTGCCAGAGCTCTGAGATGCGTTTCATTTTCAGACATTTATTCTCAGAGAGGAAGACACTCCTCCTAATGTTTATTCAGCAGTGGGAGGAAACAGGTCTGTTTCCCAGAAATGCTGTATCTAGGGGAGGGAACCCTGAATGGAGCAAAAAACGTATTTTAATATAATTTATTATTATTACAATATAAGACTATCTATGAGCAAACTATGCCACAAATATTAGGATAAAACCAAGATGTAGAAATAACAGATTAGTGGATGTAAAGAAATATTTCTGACTTTCACTCTGACTTTTCAGCTTGTTCTTGTAAATGCTCTCATTGTCTAAAATCCTCTCCACAGAGATGAATGTCTAACAAGCTGTATACTTGATGGAATGTGCCATTGATCTTCCATCACATGATCAGTGACACATTCCATCAGGTAGGCAGCCAGTAAACTATCAAACCACATGCAGGAAACAAGAAATCAGTCCCATTTTGATATTCAGACAGAAATTAGTTTGCCATATAAGCTTAAGTTAAGTTTAGAGTCACTTGAATGAAAAGTCTGGTTGTTTTTGGACCATGTTGACCCCATGTTGAACTACAACAACATTCTGAGTTCAAGCAATTTATTACTCTGCCTTTGGCCTCGTCTATCAGTTATTACAGAACTTTGTCTTTTACTTTCAGGCTGACTACCAGGAAGGAACAGCTTCTGCTAATGGTGTTATCTCAGCACAAATTGGAGCGGTTTCCTGAATTACACCCATCAGCCATTTTAGTTCTTCATTTTCAGGCCCATTAAACCACAGACTGAACCAAGTCTGACCTTTAAGAGTTCACCTCACTACAGAGGCAAAGCTCTCAATAAAGGCAACAATATCATATGTGAAGCAGACTTTGGGGTCTCTTTTTTTTTGTTTTTTTTTAAGTAGATTTTTGCAAAGTTGTGTTTTCCACTAGAACAAAGATCTGACTTGTGAATATGGCAAAAAAATATTACTTGCACCATTTTGCACCATTTTTTTCTACTTAAATCATGACCATGCTGCAGAGTGCAAACACTTAGTTTATTTCCCTTCACAGGTTGATGATTTTGTTGATGGGGTTGCTAGTTCTCTGCTACTACTTTAGACAATGCAGCTCCTTTGAAAATGAAAATTTTTGGAAATAGAAAGCTGGCTCCTTGGTTTAATGCAGAGCTGCGCACTTTGAAGCAAAATGCTAGGAAACTGGAGAGAAAATATCGCTCCACAGGCCTGCGAGAGTCCTTCCTAGTCTGGAAAAATGGTTTACTGCTGTATAAGAGGACCCTTTGTAAAGCAAGAGCAGCATACTTCTCCTCATTAATAGAGGAGAATAAGAATAATCCTAGATTCCTTTTTAATACAGTTGCCAAACTCACCCAGAGCCATAGCTCTGTTGAACCGTCCATTCCACCTGCTCTTAGCAGCAATGATTTTATGGGATTCTTTATAAATAAGATTGATCTTATTAAAAATAAGATCATAAGCACTCCTCTATCCGCGATTGTATCTGAGGTAGTCATGGAAACTGAACCGGGTTTAGTCTGCTTTGATCCAGTTGAACTTTCAGACTTAGCAAAACTATTGTCTTCATCTAAGCCTTCAACTTGTATGTTAGATCCAGTTCCAACCAGGTTATTTAAGGAGGTATTCCCTTTGATCTCCTCCTCCATTTTAGATGTGATTAATCTATCTCTGTTACAGGGATATGTACCTAAAGCTTTTAAGGTTGCTGGAATTAAACCTCTGCTTAAGAAACCGTCTCTTGACCCAGATGACTTGGTCAATTATAGACCTATATCCAATCTTCCTTTCTTATCCAAAATTCTTGAGAAAGTAGTTGCCAAACAAGTGTGCGATCACTTCCACCATAATGAACTTTTTGAAGAGTTTCAGTCTGGCTTTAGAGCTCATCATAGCACTGAAACAGCTCTGGTGAAAGTCACTAATGATATTCTCATGGCCTCAGATAATGGACTTGTATCTGTGCTCGTCCTGTTAGATCTTAGTGCTGCATTTGATACAGTTGATCAGAATATTCTTTTAGAAAGACTTGAATATTTTGTCTGAATTAAACGTACAGCACTAGAACTAAAATCTTATCTATCTGATCGATTTCAGTTTATTTACGTTAATGATAAATCTTCCTCATACTCAAAGGTTACCTGTGGAGTGCTCGGCGTTAGGAATCCAGTTTGTGTGGGTTTTGTTTTTGTGTCTTTCTCTCCCTTCACCACCAGGTGGTGCCCTGTCCTGTTGGTCCTCTCACACACCTGCGGCTGGTTGACTCATCACTGAGGACTATTTGAGCCATGGACTGTCACTACTTCGGCGCCAGAGTGTTCGCCAATTTTGGGTACTCTAGCCAAGCTGGGTTTTGCTGAGTCTGAGTCTTTGTTTTCACTGAGCCTAACCCTTTTTGTCTTTGCCTTTTCGGCAGGAAGTCACCCTGCAAGCTGGATGTTTGGCCTTTTTCCCCTGGAAGGATTGTTTGAGTCTCACACTGAGCAGGGGATAAACCTCCACTAGTTCTGTTAAAGTCCTCCAGGATTTCCAAGTGACAGTTCCCTCAATAGCTCTTCAGGGTCCAACCAGGTCTAAACAATAAGATTTAGTTCAAGTTAGTTCAATCTCTAACGTTCTGCTCTCTCTGCTTTTTCTCATAGTAGCTTCATCTGGTCTGTTCCTGTTTGGCTGTGACTCCATCCTGGAGAGAAATATCAGCTGTGCTGCTGCCATCAACACCTTTGTTTCTAGATGTTGGAGCTTGGCCTGTTTTCCAGTGTAGTCCTGTTTCTCTGACTGTGACTAACTGGATGTGCTCTCTTCATCCTCTGACATGGGAGCTGGCTCGGAGCTCGTCTGCCTGGCTGTGTGTTTCCTGGACGGGGCCGCCTGTGGAGATGGTTGACAGTTGCCTTTTGTATCTATCCTTCTTTTCTATGTCTGCTTCTGTCTCCTTGAACCCCAGTGGGCCTCAGCAGATGGCCGCTCACACTGAGCCTGGTTCTGCTGGAGGTTTCTTCCTGTTCAAAGGGAGTTTTTCCTCTCCACTGTCGCTACAAGCATGTTTAGTGCTTGTAGCACTAACCTTAAAGGATCCTCACCTTAAATGAAGTCAGGTATCCTAGGATCACCTCCACGGGTTGGTTCCACTCTTTGTCCTGGAACATCATGTGCACCACGCTGCTGAGGCTGTGCAGGAAGTGGTTGAGATGGATAACGAGGTTCAGCTTGGTAACCAGAGGCTCCTTGGGCTTGCTCTGTTGCTAATAGCTGAGATAGTGTTCTGCTCTCTCGCTTTGAGAAAACTGCTTCTGTAGAAACTTCAGTCTGTACAATCAGCTCATCAAGGACAGTTTATCAATCACTTTGCAGTTTTGGCATGTTACTGTGCAACTGTTTAATCTGTTCAGACCTGGACCTTCTTTGATACAATCTGAAATCAGTCAGAAATTAGATTTAAAATGATAGCTGAATAATATTAAGATAAAACAAAGGTACGCTTCACAGATGGCCTTCGATATGAGAGATAATTAGCTGAATCAAAGGGGAAAAACAGCTTCATTGTGGTCTAGCTTTGTTTATGAATTTAGTGTGCTTTATCTTTTTATGGGCCAACGACCACTAAAAATGAAACTAATGTGTTATCTGCTCCCCAGACTGTATAAAAGATTAACAGGAGGAACCACCACAGTAAATCTGAAAGTGAAAAAACTAATTCTACCCTTCTTGTAAAGAGATCAGGATTAAACAGCTTTTCTGCTTGAGTCTCAGTCTAATCAAGTAGATGCATGAGGTTGGAATGCTGCAGATCAGCGACCCGATGCATTCTGCAGGGTTTTCTGTAGAAACCCATACCTAGCCGAAAATCTTTAGAGTGGCAACACAGACAAGCCATATCCTCAGTAAGTCCTTAAGCAAAAACAAAAGGAGAAATACATATATTCAACACGTGCATAAGACTAGCAAATCATAAACATTTTCATTACATTTTCCCTAGATAGAAAAACACAACCGATCTAAACATTGAACAGAACAGACTGTACTGTTTGATTACTACGATAAATGTGTTTGTGTGATTGAACTGAACTCACTTCTTCAGTAAAATTCCTTGAGACAACACTTCCTATTTTGGCACTGTAGAAATAAATGGATAATAAAATATGTGAAAGTGAATACTCATTTAGTCTATAAATGCAGAAACTAAGCCTGTTAGGAACCTTTTTATAAATCAAACATTGAAGACTATCAATCAGAGACAAACTCACTGATGTTTGTTTCAAGGATTTTTACTCAATCAAGGAGAAGAACTATGAGTCAGTTAGAGGTCACCAGACTTCTAACTGACAAAGGGAATGATCTGATTTTAGACAATTCTCTCTGACGTTTTGCTAGAAAGGGTTTGATCCGCGAAAACACCCAGAAACGAGGGCAAATTACATCGACTCATTGACTCTTCAGCAATCCCTCACACTAAGCATGCTTGTAGCGACAGTGGAGAGGAAAAACTCCCTTTGAACAGGAAGAAACCTCCAGCAGAACCAGGCTCAGTGTGAGCGGCCATCTGCTGAGGCCCACTGGGGTTCAAGGAGACAGAAGCAGACATAGAAAAAGAAGCATAGATACAAAAGGCAACTGTCAATCAGCTCCATAGCATTAACAGATTCTGCAGAGTGGGAGAATAGAGATAGAATGAAGCAGAATGATGAAAAAGGGGTCCCTATGTCCTCCAGCAGTCTAAGCCTATAGCAGCAGAACTATAGAGATAGAATGAAGCAGAATGATGAAAAAGGGGTCCCTATGTCCTCCAGCAGTCTAAGCCTATAGCAGCAGAACTATAGAGATAGATCAGGATAACCTGAGCCACTCTAACTAGAAGCTTTATCAAAAAGGAAAGTTTTAAGCCTAGCCTTAAAAGTAGACAGGGTGTCTGCCTCACGGACTAAAACTGGTAGTTGGTTCCACAGGAGAGGAGCCTGAGAACTAAAAGATCTGCCTCCCATTCTACTTTAGAAATTCTAGGAACCACTAGTAAACCTGCAGATTGAGAGCGAAGTGCTCTGTTAGGAACATAAGGAACAATCAGATCTCTGATATCAGATGGAGCTTGGCCATTTAAGGCTTTATATGTGAGAAGGAGGATTTTAAATTCTATTCTGGATTTAACAGGAAGCCAATGAAGAGAAGCCAGGATAGGAGAGATATGATCTCTCTTTTTCATTTTCATCAGAACTCTGGCTGCAGCATTTTGGATCAGCTGAAGGCTTTTAACTACAGTTTGTGGACTTCCTGATAGTAAAGAATTACAATAGTCCAGCCTTGAAGTAACAAATGCATGGACTAGTTTCTCAGCATCACCCCTGGACAGGAGATTGCTCATTTTTGCAATATTCCTCAGATGAAAGAAGGAAATTCTAGAAACCTCTTTGATCTGGGATTTAAATGACAGGTCCTGATCAAAAATAACACCAAGATTTTTTACTTTATTATCTGAAATCAGTTTAATCCCATCCAAATGAAGTGACTGACTAATCAGCTTCTTTTTCAGAGACTCTGGTCCAAAGACTATAACTTCTGTTTTGTCTGCATTCAGAAGCAGAAAGTTAAGAGTCATCCAGGTTTTTCTGTCTTCAAGACATGCCTGTAATCTATGTAATGGGTTAGCTTCATCTGGATTATAGACAGATATAGCTGGGTATCATCAGCATAACAGTGGAAATTAATCCCATGCTGTCTAATAACTCTACTGATTGGGAGTGTTATGCCATATGCCATGATCATACCTTTTGGACATTGGGAACCAGTGTCCATATTTTATCCTGATTGGATGACCAGAGGAGAAAACGCAGCTTTGGTGAATAACAGCTGTGGACTTCTGCAGCCCCCCCCCCCCCCCTTTTTCAGCAAAAGCAGCCACAGGCAAGTCACATGGAAGCAACCAGAGGCGTGACCCCCCCGACCTTTTGCACCACATTTCTCTTCAGTTTCAGAACTTTTAGAGCCAATCTGGATGAGAACCATGCCCTGGGTGTGAGACTGAGACAAAGAGTCCCTGACTGCAGAGCTGCAAATGGATGAAACTCAAGCTTTCCAACTGGACATGGAAAAAGGTTTGCAGCTCTGGCATGATTAGGGACAGAACAAGCAATGTGTCTTTTGATGATGCTAATCATATCGTGTGTTTACTGATGAGTAAAGACAACGCTAATTGATGCTAAAGAATGGACTGCATGCTACGCTATGCTACAGGAACATGTGTTGAGCTGTTGCTAAAGCTTAGACAAGCTTTATTCACTAAGGATTTAAACACTGATTGAACATTAGTGTTCATGTGTTCCTCAGATGCTCATTACATTTCCATTACCAAGTCTGACCAAGAGTCATTTAGTGGAATCCTGATGTCTATTCGCTGCTAGCTATTTCAAAGAGGGTAAAGAATCATTTAACTAAAGGTTTTTGGTTCCTGATTAAGCAAATCATTCAATAAAACATTAATAATGTTTTATTCACCTCATGGATTTGCATTGTGAATTGGTCTGAAAAAATTCCAATTTCTCTAAATTAGTGAAAAGCTAATTTGATCATATCCCAAATTCTTCCAGATAAACTTTGGTTTCAAACACAGAATCCATCTTAAACTGTAATATGTTTTTCAACCGTTTCCCCTTCCTCTTTGTACATAGTAGTTAGTTTAGTTTAGTTGAGTTTTACTAGTCTTAGTTGAGAGTGTTAAACTGAAATATGTTTGACTTGGAGCTGAATGAGTTTTGTTAATAAAATCTTATATTTTGAACAGAAGTTGTGGTGAATTTATTCCATTAATGTGCAGAAATAACTGTTTGACCATGATTAGTGCTCGAATCACTCTTTCATCTATTGTTCTAACACACAGTTAGTAGGACTGTGTGTCATAAACAATATATAACAGCTGAAATAATATCTGATTAAATAAGATATTTTACCACCCCTACAGGGGAGGGCAATAAACATCTTTAAGTATCAGAAACATAAATTCCCAAATGGCTGGGAATAGAAAAGAACATAAAATCACAACAGGAGCATATATATAGTAAAGAAAATTGGTCCTAGTGTCATGATTTTCTTAAAGGATCTGACCTACATGCAGTAACACACTTAGAGAACCAGGGTAAAAGTTTTAACAGGTTACTTGATAAGATCAGCGGGGGTAGGATTTAGGAAACTGAGTGTACTTGTGAACCGGAACTGGAAGAGGGAAGGGAAGCTTCAGTGGTTAGGTCAGAATCCGTGGGAGCTTAGAACGATGACTTGGCGAGACAGAGAAAACGGAACACACGATAGTGAAGAAAACTTTCTTCCAATAAAAGGCTTTCCTGCTAAACTTTTGAACTCCACAGTAGTCTCTTTTTCACCATCTTTGTTTGCTTTATCAAAGAGAGGTTTCAAAGATGGATAATTTTCTTGTCTCTCTTTAAAGTTATTAGGAGATCAACCACTGGAGATCAACACATGGAATTAATGGTAATTTAGGTTCAGGAAGTTTTGACCTGCTTTTGTTTTTGTTATTCTCGTGTCTACGTTGTCGTTTTGGTTTCCTGATTTTACTTCCTTCTTCATACAAACCTTCATCTGCATCTGGCAGAGGTTCTAAGCCCTTTTTCATGGATCGTGTCATGACAGCACAGGAATATGCCACAGAATTTTCTTGAACCAAACTGTCTAGGATTGGTAAATCTTCCCCTAGGATAACATCATATGATAACTGATTCACAACTCCAACAGTCAACATAAAAGCTTGGCTTTCAACTTCAGTAGTGACATCTGCAGTTGGATACTCTTTCTGACATCCATGAACACAAGTAATGTTTACCAGTTTGTTAAAGTTTGACATTACATTGTTCATCAAAGAAGATTTCACCAAGGTTTGTGAGCTACCCGTATCTGCAAGAGCTTTTACAGCTTTGCCATTTATCATCACATCTACCAGATGTTTATGTGGAATCGAACTATCAGAAAGTTCATAATTATGTTCTTTGGAGGGTACCACACATAACTCTACTGACTTAGGTTTTCTTAAAGGACATAAAGAAGCTTTGTGACCAGGCTGCTGACAATAGTAACAAGTGAGGTTATACTTTAGTCTGGATTGTTCAGATTTCTTACCACCCCTCATGTCCAAGTTGTCAATATTTCCTGATTGTTCCTTATGTTCCTAGAAGAGAACTTCGCTCTCAATCTGCAGGTTTACTAGTGGTTCCTAGAATTTCTAAAAGTAGAATGGGAGGCAGATCTTTTAGTTCTCAGGCTCCTCTCCTGTGGAACCAACTACCAGTTTTAGTCCGTGAGGCAGACACCCTGTCTACTTTTAAGGCTAGGCTTAAAACTTTCCTTTTTGATAAAGCTTCTAGTTAGAGTGGCTCAGGTTATCCTGATCTATCTCTATAGTTCTGCTGCTATAGGCTTAGACTGCTGGAGGACATAGGGACCCCTTTTTCATCATTCTGCTTCATTCTATCTCTATAGTTCTGCTGCTATAGGCTTAGACTGCTGGAGGACATAGGGACCCCTTTTTCATCATTCTGCTTCATTCTATCTCTATTCTCCCACTCTGCACAATCTGTTAATGCTATGGAGCTGGATGACAGTTGCCTTTTGTATCTATGCTTCTTTTTCTATGTCTGCTTCTGTCTCCTTGAACCCCAGTGGGCCTCAGCAGATGGCCGCTCACACTGAGCCTGGTTCTGCTGGAGGTTTCTTCCTGTTCAAAGGGAGTTTTTCCTCTCCACTGTCGCTACAAGCATGCTTAGTGTGAGGGATTGCTGAAGAGTCAATGAGTCGATGTAATTTGCCCTCGTTTCTGGGTGTTTTCGCGGATCAAACCCTTTCTAGCAAAACGTCAGAGAGAATTGTCTAAAATCAGATCATTCCCTTTGTCAGTTAGAAGTCTGGTGACCTACACTCTGTCCCTCATAGTTCTTCTCCTTGATTGAGTAAAAATCCTTGAAACAAACATCAGTGAGTTTGTCTCTGATTAATAGTCTTCAATGTTTGATTAATAAAAAGATTCCTAACAGGCTTAGTTTCTGCATTTATAGACTAAATGAGTATTCACTTCCACGCATTTAATTAAATTCAGTTCCATTTATTTCTATAGTGGCAAAATAGGAAGTGTTGTCTCAAGGAATTTTACTAAAGAAGTGAGTTCAGTTCAATCACACAAATAAATTCAAAGCCGAGGTAAAATGTTTAGATCGGTTGTGTTTTTCTATCTGGGGAAAATTTAATGAAAATGTTTATGATTTGCTAGTTTTATGCACGTGTTGAATATATGTACTTCTCCTTTTTTTATTGCTTAAGGACTTATTGAGGATATGGCTTGTCTGTGTTGCCACTCTGAAGATTTTGAGCTAGGTATGGGTTTCTACAGAAAACCCTGCAGAATGCATCGGGTCGCTGATCTGCAGCATTCCAACCTCATGCATCTACTAGATTAGACTGAGACTCAACCAGAAAAGCTGTTTAATCCTGATCTCTTTACAAGAAGGGCGGAATTTGTTTTTTCACTTTCAGATATACCGTGGTGGTTCCTCCTGTTAATCTTTTATACAGTCTGGGGAGCAGATAACACATTAGTTTCATTTTTAGTGGTCGTCGGCCCATAAAAAGATAAAGCACACTGAATTCATAAACAAAGCTAGACCACAATGAAGCTGTTTTTCCCCTTTGATTCAGCTAATTATCTCTCATATCGAAGGCCATCTGTGAAGCATACCTTTGTTTTATCTTAATATTATTCAGCTATCATTTTAAGTCTAATTTCTGACTGATTTCAGATTGTATCAAAGAAAGTCCAGGTTCCATGAAACCAGCAAAAGTTTCCTTTATTCAAGGATTTCATTCGGTGAAACGTCCGACTTGATCTGCTTTATTTTTCATCTCCTCGTGGGAGTGCATGTTAGTGGGACTATGATGGTTTCAGTTTTGTTTAGAGAAGGTATGGGTGGGTCCAAGGATATGTATAAAAAACGAGGACCTTCCTTCCTCCTTTGTGATGCACAGCAGCCTGAGTGGTAAGTATCTTCACTGGGTTAAACATGGAGGTTTTTTTCTATTGTCTAATGCTGTCTCTATGAATGTTTTAGTGAATAAATCCAGAGCATTAAAGAAGCAGAACTTCAACACCAGGCCTGAGCAGAGCAAAGCCAACAAAGGTTTGTTCCAGTTTATCTCTTCCTCACTATGTTGGAAAATATATATATATTACTGAATTGTAAAAATTGGTGTAAAAATACACGCTTAAAAATATAGAATCAGACAACAGCCAGATGCATGTCTCGCTCCGCCTAGCTCCGCTCACATACATCTGGGAACCCGCTCATTAAAAGTGATTTCCCCAACCGGATTTATGGTCTGTCCAATCAGGACGCAGGGCGGGTGTGTCCTGGAGTGGAGAAGCGACCGTGAGATTCCAACAACAATGGCGGCTCGCATTGAGGAAGCAAGCGTTAGCATTGATGCTGCTATTTCTTCTGTGTTGTCCAATCTATCTGATATTGTTTCATTAAAAGAACATCAGAGAACGGCTTTTGTTGGTGGAAACGATGTTTTCGCCCTTCTCCCGACCGGATTTGGCAAGAGCTTGATCTACCAAATGGCTCCTCCTCTCACAGCGTCACGGGTTAGCTTCGGTGTGAGTGGTTGAAATAGCACGTCAATAAAGATGACAGACAAGTGGCTTATCCAATCATATGCAAGGAGTTTTGATAAGGCCCAGCCTTCAGTAAAGGCAATTCCTATGGCGGGTTCCCAGATGTATGTGAGTGGGGCTAGGCGGAGTGAGACATGCATCTGGCTGTTGTCAGGTTAATAGAACGGCGGTTTTCAAAGTGTGAGGCGCGCCTCCCCAAGGGGGGCGCCAGAGCACCTTGCGGTGCAAGGGAAAAAATAAATATGTATTTAGGACCAAGTTGGAACTGTGGGGTGCGCGTGTGGAGCGGGGATCAGTGGAAATGTTTCCCACCTTAGAGGATGTTTTGGCCAGAGCGGGGCTGAAGGTGGAGTTTTTACAGCAGGCTGTCTGCGCGCATTTGGAGGGGATGCGCGAGCAGTTTGTAGAAGAAACCTAGATCCCTGTCTAATTTCATTTGTCTTACCGCCCTAGAACCAGTGCAGCTGCTCCGATTCTAATAGTAACTTCTGACATATTTGTCCTGTTCTGTCGACCGAGACGATGATCCTGCTGAGGCAGTATTATTGAGAAATCCCACCACAGTATCGTCCAATATTATATGACTGCATATTTTCTCCAAACAGAGGATTACTGTGAAACAGTTCAGAAATGGAGGACAATAACAGTAGTTTTTTTTTAATGGTGATAAGTTATAAAATGATCATGTATATACATAGAAAATGGCAAACTTTGTGAATTAACATGTCATATTTAATTGCATTAAAACTCATCCAGCTGCAGTGTTCATGTTCAGCTTCCACCTTAGATTCACTCTCTATATTCTGTATACTGTGTGATTTTCGGGTCGATTCTCCAGTTGTGTGAGAATCTTCCGATTAGTCCGACTTTCAGCCTGATCGTACGTTGTGCATCATGTAGTGCACAGGGGCTAACGAGGGGGGGGTTAAGCCTCTAACAACCACCTCCCCATCAGGAATCGTGAGGTCGGGAGAAAATCAAACGTTTGAAATTCAGTCGGCCGTCGTAAGGTGGTCGTGGGCAAATGTAACCAAAATAACAGACTCAGAGTCCAGATAGCAGTTTACTACCAACCAGAATTTATTACTACAGAAATGAACCACACCTCAGTGTCTCTTACTGTAGTAGAAAATAGTATGTATGTATGTATATATATATATATATATATATATATATATATATATATATATATATATATATATATATATATATATATATATATATATATATATATATATAATATATTGCTCACCAAGATAAACCTTTTAAAACAATCATAGTCTGTCATTTTAATAAAACTATTCAAAGTGTGACTGTGGTGCTGATTATAAATACAGAAGTATGGAAAGCTATATCATTCCTTTTTTAATTTATAACCTCTTTAAAACCATTGTTAAATAAATGATGCTAAAATGATTCCTTTCCTTTATCTGTAGGTCGATCCTGTTGCTGGTTTGGGTTCAAACATTTGGCAGCATCCATCCTATTTTCCTTGGCAGGTAAGAAACCCTGGCCTTCCTAGAAAAACATTTTATATAGTAAATGATTTAATGACGGGGAATATCCAATGCAGTTTATTTCTATAGTGCCATCTGCTGAGGCCCACTGGGGTTCAAGGAGACAGAAGCAAACATAGAAAAAGAAGCATAGATACAAAAGGCAACTGTCAACCAGCTCCATAGCATTAACAGATTCTGCAGAATAGGAGAATAGAGATAGAATGAAGCAGAATGATGGAAAAGGGGGTCCCTATGTCCTCCAGCAGTCTAAGCCTATAGCAGCAGAACTATAGAGATAGATCAGGATAACCTGAGCCACTCTAACTAGAAGCTTTATCAAAAAGGAAAGTTTTAAGCCTAGCCTTAAAAGTAGACAGGGTGTCTGCCTCACGGACTAAAACTGGTAGTTGGTTCCACAGGAGAGGAGCCTGAGAACTAAAAGATCTGCCTCCCATTCTACTTTTAGAAATTCTAGGAACCACTAGTAAACCTGCAGATTGAGAGCGAAGTGCTCTGTTAGGAACATAAGGAACAATCAGATCTCTGATATCAGATGGAGCTTGGCCATTTAAGGCTTTATATGTGAGAAGGAGGATTTTAAATTCTATTCTTGATTTAACAGGAAGCCAATGAAGAGAAGCCAGGATAGGAGAGATATGATCTCTCTTTTTCATTTTCATCAGAACTCTGGCTGCAGCATTTTGGATCAGCTGAAGGCTTTTAACTACAGTTTGTGGACTTCCTGATAGTAAAGAATTACAATAGTCCAGCCTTGAAGTAACAAATGCATGGACTAGTTTCTCAGCATCACCCCTGGACAGGAGATTGCTCATTTTTGCAATGTTCCTCAGATGAAAGAAGGAAATTCTAGAAACCTCTTTGATCTGGGATTTAAATGACAGGTCCTGATCAAAAACAACACCAAGATTTTTTACTTTATTATCTGAAATCAGTTTAATCCCATCCAGATGAAGTGACTGACTAATCAGCTTCTTTTTCAGAGACTCTGGTCCAAAGACTATAACTTCTGTTTTGTCTGCATTCAGAAGCAGAAAGTTAAGAGTCATCCAGGTTTTTCTGTCTTCAGACATGCCTGTAATCTATGTAATGGGTTAGCTTCATCTGGATTATAGACAGATATAGCTGGGTATCATCAGCATAACAGTGGAAATTAATCCCATGCTGTCTAATAACTCTACCAATTGGGAGCATGTATAAAGTAAAGAGAATTGGTCCTAGCACTGATCCCTGTGGTACTCCACAGGCACACTTGTTTGTTAACTACTTTCTAAAGAATTTTAGATCAGAAAGGAAGATTAAATATAGGTCTATAATAAGGTCTATAACAGCTGATGGCTGGAAACAGGCAGCATAAATAGGAGCAGGAACAGGTGGGTCAGATGAACAGTGATAAGAAAACAGGGTAGAGTTATACAGGTGAATGAAACAAGTCGTGTTGCACTTATAACGACAGCAGTATCAGGCGGGGCCCCGATCCAGCACTAAAATGGTGGTACCGGTATCAGTGAGTACCAACAAATAGGGCACCGATACCATTTTGAGAACCAAAGGTTTCTTTAACTATTGTCACCCATTCCAGGTAGGCAATAAAAAGTTCTACTGGATTCACTTTGTATTTGTCATGTTGGGGTTGAGTCTCCTAACCCACAAGCAGAAAACACTCCAGAGACAGAAAATACAATAGTGAGATTTACTGACAATTAATTCAAACAAAGAGTAATGGAATTGTTGGTTCATCTGGCTGATCTCAGGGGGCAACTAGGGAAGGACAGATACGATTAGTCAGGATCCAGGAAACTTGCTGTTTGGCAGAAGTTTGGGATTATTACCTGTTTCAGACCGGGTGGTGGGGTGTGGACCTTGAGGGTCTAGAGGACGGTCAGCAGGTTGAGGGCTGAGGTCAGAGGCGGCGGTGGAGGGCGGACCAGTAAGACTCCAGGCAGCGAGGGTTCCGTCTTGAGGGTTGGTTGATCTCCAGATAATTCAGGATCTGAGTAGCTGAAAACACAGAGACTAGGGGATTCAGAATCAGGGAACTGATCCAGGTTAAAGGAGCTCAAAGTTAGCCGGTACCGTTACTGGCAACAGAGAAGTGTCAGCATCCTCCTCCATTTATACGCCTCCAAATGAGAAGATAGAGAACAGGTGTGCAGACGTCGACTCATGTCCTCAGGAGGAAGGTCTCAGACTCCCTCTGGTGGAGAAAAGTTGACAAACCTCTGGATCCCAACAGTATTAGTCTTTTTTCTTTTTCCAAAAAAATGGTATTGATATGGTATCGGTATCGGCCAATACTGCACAGCCAGGTATCGTATCGGACCCAAAAACCACCATCAGAACAACACTAAAAATGAGCAAGCAAGCCAGCCATCAGCACCAAGATCGTGACATTGGTTATCATTGGTATAGATATGCAATCGGTTTTATGATTATTTTTCTTAGTGAATTTATACTGAAGCATGAATTTTTTATTGCATAACACTTGCACCTCTAATTTAGTTGCATTTTACTGGCAACAAATTTCAGAAGTATGCAAATGTCCAACTCAGTGGATGCATAAAGAGAGGGCGGGAGTGGACTTCTAACACTTTGATAACTGCTTGTGGCCTGCACACATGAATTTCAACCACCTAGGTGCAATTTGGAGGAGTGTGTGCTTCTAGGAGGCTGGGAACTGTTCACACCATATATTGATTTTTATATTCAACTGAGGGTTGCACTATAGTTTTTATTTTTTGCAAAAGCCAGAGCAATGATGGGATTAAATGCACAAAAAAGCAATGCTGTCGAGAGTATAATGCTAAATGACTTGGTTAATGCCCAGGTTTAATGATGAGATCTTAGCTTTAGCATGAGGCCAGGATGGTGGTTCTTTCTTTAGATTATCTGCAGATCAATCCACCGTAACGTGTGCCACCATTCAACAAAGGTCCTTTACCAAAGCTGACAATATGTTGACAGTGAATATTTTGATTGCTCAGGAAAAACCAGGAGATTCTCTTCACTTATATAGAATGTTTTCCACATTACCCTTATTACTGTTTTCATTCTGCTTTGTCATTCTAAACATCCTTGAGACTCTGAGAAGTGGAGGGATGAGCAGGTCATTTTATTTAAACATGACTATGCTTTGTTAGTAATGGCATATTCACCTTTGAGTTATGATTAAAAACGTGTCTTCGATAATGATGCATCTTCATCTACATCTCATATGAAACAGTGGTTGGTAATAATTTTAATTGTTTTCTTCATTGATTTCTTCTTACAGATTTGGCTTTGAAAACAGATCAAGTTCCACATTGCAAAGTCTGCTTTAAAAGATAAAGTCATGAGCTTCTTTAAGTCAAGGCCAAAGAGGCTCTGTGATGATGTTAAAGCTAACAGCAAAAAGGTGGAGCCACAGATGGGACCTCTTCCTGTTTACAGAGTTCCTCTGAAAGAGGAGAAAATCGAAATAAATGGATGCAGGTTCTTCAGTTTTACTGCCAAACAGGCTACTGCCAAAGAACAGAGTCGCACCATCATGGTTCTTGGAGCCAGAGGTGCTGGGAAGTCGACTCTCATTAATGGGATGATTAATTACATCCTTGGTGTTAAATGGGATGACCCGTATCGTTTCAGCTTAGTGGACGACGGTCAAACACAATCCCAAGCTCACAGTCAGACTTCTGAGGTCACTGTGTACAAACTCAACCACAGGGAGGGGTTTCAGATTCCCTTCTCTCTGACCATTATAGACACTCCAGGCTTTGGAGACACCAGAGGGATCGACAGAGACAAGGAGATCACAGAGCAGCTCCGTAACCTTTTCACAAGTAAAGACGGAGTCACTGAAATCAATGCTGTGTGTTTCGTAGCTCAAGCTGCTTTAGCTCGTCTCACACCGTCACAGAAGTATGTCTTTGATTCTATTCTCTCAATCTTTGGCAAAGATATAGCAGAAAACATCAGGATCCTGGTAACTTTTGCAGATGGTCAGAAGCCACCGGTTCTGGAAGCCATCAAGGCTTCAGGCGTCCCAAGTCCTAAAGGCAAAGATGATCTTCCTGTTCACTTCAAATTTAACAACTCAGCTTTGTTTGCTGACAATAAATCCTCCTCATACACACAGAGTGGGGACGATGACGATGAAAACTTTGACCAGATGTTTTGGAACATGGGAACAAAAAGCATGAAAAGGTTTTTTGTTGCTCTAAGTCAGATACAAACCCAAAGTTTGAGTTTGACAAATGAGGTCCTGAGAGAAAGAAAACAGCTGGAGGTTACAGTAGAGAGTCTGCAGGGTCAGGTTCGACTTGGTTTAGCCAAACTGGAGGAGATCAGAGAGACGAGAAAACAAATCAAGGACAATGAGGCAGAGATCAGCAGAAATGAGAACTTTGAGTTTGAGGTCACTGTTAAAAAACCCATACAGGTTGATATCTCTGGTTCTGGGAACTTCATTACAAACTGCCAGCAGTGTCATGTCACCTGTCATTACCCTTGTGCGTACTCAAATGATGCTGATAAAAAAAAATGTGCAGCAATGGATCGGAATGGATACTGTACAGCATGTCCAAAGAAATGTTACTGGAATGTACATTTCAACCAAAAGTACAGGTGGGATTACAGAGATGAGACAGAGAAACGAACAATCAAAGAGCTGAAAGAGAAATATGATTTGGCCACAGAAGGGAAAATGACTGTTGAGGGAGTGATGAGAAAACTAAAGGATGAATATAAAACCATGCAGGATGAGGTGCAAAAATTAATGGAGAAATCAGCAAAGTGTCTGAACAGACTGAAAGAGATAGCACTGAAGCCCAACCCTCTCTCCACTCCAGAATACATCGATATGCTGATTGAAGGAGAGAAACAAGAGGGAAAACCAGGCTGGAAAAAGCGAAGAGAGTCCCTGATGCAAATGAAAGGAAAAGCAGAGTTAATGGCTAAAGTGGGAAAAGGAGATAAACCTCTCCTCAAACAGGAATCGCTGGATGTTACGTCCTAAACCAGCAGGTCTCCCCACAGGAATCTAGATTTGAATTCTGCAGCATGGTGAATACTCTGCTTGCTTTGGTTTGTTAGGTACGATTAGTAATATATGTTATATTATCATTTTAACACCATTGAATGAATTTAGGGAGGCTGCCCTCACCCATTATTATCTTTTGGACACTTTTTGAAACATCAGGACAGATTCAATGAAATATTTCCGTATGCTTTATGTAATCACAACGTTTCAGTTACTTTATGAGGAAAAGCATCAAATATTATTTAGGAAGTCAGAACATCACCAGAATAATTCCTCATGTTGGTTTGGTCTTAACCTTCCACCTCTCCCAGTTAACTGAGATGTTATGTCTCCAAACAGCAATGTTGGAAAAAACCTATTTTAATCAGTAGGAATACAAGAAAACCTTTTAACTTTTGAACTTTTACCTTCTTTTTTTCCTTCTGAAAAGTATCTGTTGCTGAATGCTCAGCCTTCTTTTTTTGGCTTAATCTTCTTGGTTCTTTTTTAATTAAAGTTGACAAGATAAAATCAGCTGATAAAATGTTTCTGAAATTTTGATGTGAAATCTGTTAATGTTAAAACATAATATTTTCCATCCATATCTCCCTGCTGGTAGTTTTGTTGGTGGGAACATGGAAGTCTTCACATTTAACGGATCTACTGCTATGTTTACCCCAGCTCCTTTCTGTTCTTCCTTTTTCAGAGATTTATGTCTAAATGTGCCCCTTTATTACTAAACTTTATATGATTTATTTCATTACATCTACTCAGATTGTTCTAATGTAACAGAACCTTATTGAAAAAACTTAACAAAAGTATTTTATTGCTCTGCAATTTTCATGGCGATATAAAAAATAAAAAAAAATATGGCAATGTAAAGTTCCCTCTGGTCTCTTTTCTCCTTTTTTCAAACACTGTATTCTACTCCTCTGTATCGGACAAACTTACATTAATAAATTCTGGCATTTATGTCTCAGATAATGCATGTGTGACCCACTAGGGGGTGGGGGGTCTTTTTAATAAGATGCACAGAACTGTCCAAAATACTTTAACAATTTCATTAAATTAAAACATGTATGTAGGTCGACTACACAGTACCTGGAAAGAAAAGGGATCATAGGAAGTAGGGGCAATTTAAATTATTTTTAAAAAATAAATGAAAAAAACAAAACATGAAATGCAAAAGGAAACTAATTAGTAGATCAAAACAAAAGCAAACATATTAATAATTTCAATAATAATAAAAAAAACAATAAAAGAAAAGCAAACAGTGGATCAAATTGTCACTGTCCAATTTCATCTAGCTTTCAATGGGTCCCGAGGAGCCATGCCTGTCCATTCAGCAACAGGTTTTGTTGAGAGTTGCCCAAACGAACGCCGTCAAAACCAGACAGCAGAGCGTCCAAAACGCTGCAGCTCCAAGACTGTCATGATGGGTCTCTGTGATTAAACCCATATGCGGAACACCACAGGAAACGGGGTAAAAGTTTAACAGTTTATTTGAGAAGCACACACAGAGTAAATGATTGAACTGGTTCTGGTACTGGTCCGGGAATGGTTTCACAGAGTAATCTGCAGAGAGGGATTATTTGGTTAGCCAGGTAGCAGCGATGTCTTGGCAGAGTTTATATTCTGATTTGTACCTGATGAGGTTCAGACTGATCGGTGGAGAGAGGGAACCGGTTGGGTCCAGAGACTGAGGGATCAGCAGAGAGCTTAGCAGCGACTGAGCTTAGCTTCAGGCTAGCGAGGTTCAGACCTTGAGTTGTTCTCCTAGTTCTCCCCTGAGAACTAGCTGGGAGATTCAGACAGGATCTTCAGGTTTAGCTTCTCCGGGCAGGCAGGAGGGTTTCCAAACATGAGCTCCTCCAGAGCTACAGACTTCAGTCGGGTTTTCCTATGAGCAGAGAAGACAGAGGCTGGTTAGGATCAGGTTGCTATCTAGAGCAGACAGAGATTCTTAATACAAGCTGAGGCTCAGGTTCCGCTAACCAAAACCGGTCAACACTCCGGCGCTGAAGACAGGTCTGGCCGCTGCTTAAGTAGATGGTCTCCTAATCAGGTGAATCAGCCTCAGGTGTGCAGGTGGCTTCATCTCAGGAGACCCAGGGCGCTCTCTGCTGGAGAAAGGTGGTAGATCTCCAGATCCCAACAAAGACAACCTTAAACCACAAAACCCATTAGCAAAGCTGTAAACTTCTGTAAAGTAAATTAAAATCTAAACAGTTAGATCACCCAGGAATGGAAACACAGCCTAACCAGGAAGAAAGCGGACCAGCAGGTAAGGACTAGATGGAAGCCGCATGCCTCAACAACCACCAGCTGCAGCCGCTAATACTAGCAGAGCAATGCTGTAGAAACACATGGCAGGGGTCTTTCTGCCCAACCACAATCCCAGCCATAGATGGCACAAATGGCAATTAGGATTTCAGATGAGAGGATCAAGCCCACGAGCCGCTTAGGCAGCCGACACGTTGGGGAAATAAAGACACATGCACCTGACAGAGGCCTGGTTATCTATAAAGCCATCTGCCCCACTCACCCATCAATGGCATGCTTCTTCCTACAACTAGTGCACAGAGTGGGGAGGGTGGAAAAGCATCCCAACACACATGCATGTTCAAATAAAAAAAGATTGTTTTTCTTCACTTAACAAACTTTACAAACAATATAAAACTGTTAAATAAATTCCCAAACTGGAAGGGTTTCCGTTTTAAAGACAGAACCACTGTCAGTCATTAATCTGCACATTAGGAACGCTGCCAAACATTGGTTCCTGCCCCGCATTAGGAACACTGCCAAACATTGGTTCCTGCCCCGCATTAGGAACACTGCCAAACATTGGTTCCTGCCCCGCATTAGGAACACTGCCAAACATTGGTTCCTGCCCCGCATTAGGAACACTGCCAAACATTGGTTCCTGCCCCGCATTAGGAACACTGCCAAACATTGGTTCCTGCCCCGCATTAGGAACGCTGCCAAACATTGGTTCCTGCCCCGCATTAGGAACGCTGCCAAACATTGGTTCCTGCCCCGCATTAGGAACGCTGCCAAACATTGGTTCCTGCCCCGCATTAGGAACGCTGCCAAACATTGGTTCCTGCCCCGCATTAGGAACACTGCCAAACATTGGTTCCTGCCCCGCATTAGGAACACTGCCAAACATTGGTTCCTGCCCCGCATTAGGAACACTGCCAAACATTGGTTCCTGCCCCGCATTAGGAACACTGCCAAACATTGGTTCCTGCCCCGCATTAGGAACACTGCCAAACATTGGTTCCTGCCCCGCATTAGGAACACTGCCAAACATTGGTTCCTGCCCCGCATTAGGAACACTGCCAAACATTGGTTCCTGCCCCGCATTAGGAACGCTGCCAAACATTGGTTCCTGCCCCGCATTAGGAACGCTGCCAAACATTGGTTCCTGCCCCGCATTAGGAACACTGCCAAACATTGGTTCCTGCCCCGCATTAGGAACGCTGCCAAACATTGGTTCCTGCCCCGCATTAGGAACGCTGCCAAACATTGGTTCCTGCCCCGCATTAGGAACACTGCCAAACATTGGTTCCTGCCCCGCATTAGGAACGCTGCCAAACATTGGTTCCTGCCCCGCATTAGGAACGCTGCCAAACATTGGTTCCTGCCCCGCATTAGGAACACTGCCAAACATTGGTTCCTGCCCCGCATTAGGAACACTGCCAAACATTGGTTCCTGCCCCGCATTAGGAACGCTGCCAAACATTGGTTCCTGCCCCGCATTAGGAACGCTGCCAAACATTGGTTCCTGCCCCGCATTAGGAACACTGCCAAACATTGGTTCCTGCCCCGCATTAGGAACACTGCCAAACATTGGTTCCTGCCCCGCATTAGGAACACTGCCAAACATTGGTTCCTGCCCCGCATTAGGAACACTGCCAAACATTGGTTCCTGCCCCGCATTAGGAACGCTGCCAAACATTGGTTCCTGCCCCGCATTAGGAACGCTGCCAAACATTGGTTCCTGCCCCGCATTAGGAACGCTGCCAAACATTGGTTCCTGCCCCGCATTAGGAACACTGCCAAACATTGGTTCCTGCCCCGCATTAGGAACGCTGCCAAACATTGGTTCCTGCCCCGCATTAGGAACGCTGCCAAACATTGGTTCCTGCCCCGCATTAGGAACACTGCCAAACATTGGTTCCTGCCCCGCATTAGGAACACTGCCAAACATTGGTTCCTGCCCCGCATTAGGAACGCTGCCAAACATTGGTTCCTGCCCCGCATTAGGAACACTGCCAAACATTGGTTCCTGCCCCGCATTAGGAACGCTGCCAAACATTGGTTCCTGCCCCGCATTAGGAACGCTGCCAAACATTGGTTCCTGCCCCGCATTAGGAACGCTGCCAAACATTGGTTCCTGCCCCGCATTAGGAACGCTGCCAAACATTGGTTCCTGCCCCGCATTAGGAACGCTGCCAAACATTGGTTCCTGCCCCGCATTAGGAACGCTGCCAAACATTGGTTCCTGCCCCGCATTAGGAACGCTGCCAAACATTGGTTCCTGCCCCGCATTAGGAACACTGCCAAACATTGGTTCCTGCCCCGCATTAGGAACACTGCCAAACATTGGTTCCTGCCCCGCATTAGGAACACTGCCAAACATTGGTTCCTGCCCCGCATTAGGAACGCTGCCAAACATTGGTTCCTGCCCCGCATTAGGAACGCTGCCAAACATTGGTTCCTGCCCCGCATTAGGAACGCTGCCAAACATTGGTTCCTGCCCCGCATTAGGAACGCTGCCAAACATTGGTTCCTGCCCCGCATTAGGAACACTGCCAAACATTGGTTCCTGCCCCGCATTAGGAACGCTGCCAAACATTGGTTCCTGCCCCGCATTAGGAACGCTGCCAAACATTGGTTCCTGCCCCGCATTAGGAACGCTGCCAAACATTGGTTCCTGCCCCGCATTAGGAACACTGCCAAACATTGGTTCCTGCCCCGCATTAGGAACACTGCCAAACATTGGTTCCTGCCCCGCATTAGGAACACTGCCAAACATTGGTTCCTGCCCCGCATTAGGAACGCTGCCAAACATTGGTTCCTGCCCCGCATTAGGAACGCTGCCAAACATTGGTTCCTGCCCCGCATTAGGAACGCTGCCAAACATTGGTTCCTGCCCCGCATTAGGAACGCTGCCAAACATTGGTTCCTGCCCCGCATTAGGAACGCTGCCAAACATTGGTTCCTGCCCCGCATTAGGAACGCTGCCAAACATTGGTTCCTGCCCCGCATTAGGAACGCTGCCAAACATTGGTTCCTGCCCCGCATTAGGAACGCTGCCAAACATTGGTTCCTGCCCCGCATTAGGAACGCTGCCAAACATTGGTTCCTGCCCCGCATTAGGAACGCTGCCAAACATTGGTTCCTGCCCCGCATTAGGAACACTGCCAAACATTGGTTCCTGCCCCGCATTAGGAACACTGCCAAACATTGGTTCCTGCCCCGCATTAGGAACGCTGCCAAACATTGGTTCCTGCCCCGCATTAGGAACGCTGCCAAACATTGGTTCCTGCCCCGCATTAGGAACGCTGCCAAACATTGGTTCCTGCCCCGCATTAGGAACACTGCCAAACATTGGTTCCTGCCCCGCATTAGGAACACTGCCAAACATTGGTTCCTGCCCCGCATTAGGAACGCTGCCAAACATTGGTTCCTGCCCCGCATTAGGAACACTGCCAAACATTGGTTCCTGCCCCGCATTAGGAACGCTGCCAAACATTGGTTCCTGCCCCGCATTAGGAACGCTGCCAAACATTGGTTCCTGCCCCGCATTAGGAACACTGCCAAACATTGGTTCCTGCCCCGCATTAGGAACGCTGCCAAACATTGGTTCCTGCCCCGCATTAGGAACACTGCCAAACATTGGTTCCTGCCCCGCATTAGGAACACTGCCAAACATTGGTTCCTGCCCCGCATTAGGAACGCTGCCAAACATTGGTTCCTGCCCCGCATTAGGAACACTGCCAAACATTGGTTCCTGCCCCGCATTAGGAACGCTGCCAAACATTGGTTCCTGCCCCGCATTAGGAACACTGCCAAACATTGGTTCCTGCCCCGCATTAGGAACGCTGCCAAACATTGGTTCCTGCCCCGCATTAGGAACGCTGCCAAACATTGGTTCCTGCCCCGCATTAGGAACACTGCCAAACATTGGTTCCTGCCCCGCATTAGGAACACTGCCAAACATTGGTTCCTGCCCCGCATTAGGAACGCTGCCAAACATTGGTTCCTGCCCCGCATTAGGAACACTGCCAAACATTGGTTCCTGCCCCGCATTAGGAACGCTGCCAAACATTGGTTCCTGCCCCGCATTAGGAACGCTGCCAAACATTGGTTCCTGCCCCGCATTAGGAACACTGCCAAACATTGGTTCCTGCCCCGCATTAGGAACACTGCCAAACATTGGTTCCTGCCCCGCATTAGGAACACTGCCAAACATTGGTTCCTGCCCCGCATTAGGAACGCTGCCAAACATTGGTTCCTGCCCCGCATTAGGAACGCTGCCAAACATTGGTTCCTGCCCCGCATTAGGAACGCTGCCAAACATTGGTTCCTGCCCCGCATTAGGAACACTGCCAAACATTGGTTCCTGCCCCGCATTAGGAACGCTGCCAAACATTGGTTCCTGCCCCGCATTAGGAACACTGCCAAACATTGGTTCCTGCCCCGCATTAGGAACGCTGCCAAACATTGGTTCCTGCCCCGCATTAGGAACACTGCCAAACATTGGTTCCTGCCCCGCATTAGGAACGCTGCCAAACATTGGTTCCTGCCCCGCATTAGGAACGCTGCCAAACATTGGTTCCTGCCCCGCATTAGGAACACTGCCAAACATTGGTTCCTGCCCCGCATTAGGAACACTGCCAAACATTGGTTCCTGCCCCGCATTAGGAACGCTGCCAAACATTGGTTCCTGCCCCGCATTAGGAACACTGCCAAACATTGGTTCCTGCCCCGCATTAGGAACGCTGCCAAACATTGGTTCCTGCCCCGCATTAGGAACGCTGCCAAACATTGGTTCCTGCCCCGCATTAGGAACACTGCCAAACATTGGTTCCTGCCCCGCATTAGGAACGCTGCCAAACATTGGTTCCTGCCCCGCATTAGGAACGCTGCCAAACATTGGTTCCTGCCCCGCATTAGGAACGCTGCCAAACATTGGTTCCTGCCCCGCATTAGGAACGCTGCCAAACATTGGTTCCTGCCCCGCATTAGGAACGCTGCCAAACATTGGTTCCTGCCCCGCATTAGGAACGCTGCCAAACATTGGTTCCTGCCCCGCATTAGGAACGCTGCCAAACATTGGTTCCTGCCCCGCATTAGGAACACTGCCAAACATTGGTTCCTGCCCCGCATTAGGAACACTGCCAAACATTGGTTCCTGCCCCGCATTAGGAACGCTGCCAAACATTGGTTCCTGCCCCGCATTAGGAACGCTGCCAAACATTGGTTCCTGCCCCGCATTAGGAACGCTGCCAAACATTGGTTCCTGCCCCGCATTAGGAACGCTGCCAAACATTGGTTCCTGCCCCGCATTAGGAACGCTGCCAAACATTGGTTCCTGCCCCGCATTAGGAACACTGCCAAACATTGGTTCCTGCCCCGCATTAGGAACACTGCCAAACATTGGTTCCTGCCCCGCATTAGGAACACTGCCAAACATTGGTTCCTGCCCCGCATTAGGAACGCTGCCA
This sequence comes from Cyprinodon tularosa, assembly GCF_016077235.1. Classification (NCBI taxonomy): domain Eukaryota; kingdom Metazoa; phylum Chordata; class Actinopteri; order Cyprinodontiformes; family Cyprinodontidae; genus Cyprinodon; species Cyprinodon tularosa. The sequence goes on from NW_024038342.1 coordinate 55,818, forward strand.
AACATTGGTTCCTGCCCCGCATTAGGAACGCTGCCAAACATTGGTTCCTGCCCCGCATTAGGAACACTGCCAAACATTGGTTCCTGCCCCGCATTAGGAACGCTGCCAAACATTGGTTCCTGCCCCGCATTAGGAACGCTGCCAAACATTGGTTCCTGCCCCGCATTAGGAACGCTGCCAAACATTGGTTCCTGCCCCGCATTAGGAACGCTGCCAAACATTGGTTCCTGCCCCGCATTAGGAACACTGCCAAACATTGGTTCCTGCCCCGCATTAGGAACACTGCCAAACATTGGTTCCTGCCCCGCATTAGGAACGCTGCCAAACATTGGTTCCTGCTCCACATTAGGAACGCTGCCAAACATTGGTTCCTGCTCCACATTAGGAACACTGCCAAACATTGGTTCCTGCTCCACATTAGGAACTCTCTCAAACATCTTTTTAGCCTGTTCTTGTAAATGCTCTCATTGTCTAAAATCCTTTCCACAGAGATGAATGTTTAACAAGCTGTCTACTTGATGGAATGTGCCATTGATCTTTCATCACATGATCAGTGACACATTCCATCAGGTAGGCAGCCAGTAAACTATCAAACCACATGCAGGAAACAAGAAATCAGTCCAATTTTGATATTCAGATAGAAATTTGTTTGCCACATAAGCTTTTTTTTTTTTCCAACATTATCTTTATTGGTTTTTCAACAGTGTTTCCAACAATACACAAGGCACAAGTGTGCTCCCACATCAGAGGAAAGTCCAGGGTAGTTAAGTTAATGTCCAATATTCAGCTTCTTTCCTTGCATGCCAGATTTTTATAGGATATTTTAGAGCAGCACTTATTACATACAGAATATATGAGAAAAAGAAAACAATATCCCTCACCCCAACCACCCTGAGAAGAAACAACAAATACAACAATAACGGTTTCTCTATTTTCCAGGAGTTAGCCCAAATTATTTTAGTATTGTACGTGGTTCAGAGAATACAAACTCAAATGTACAATTCAAAGTAAAGTAGTCAATTATACAAATAAAGAAGATTATTTTAGGACACTGCAGAAGACCAACCGCTACTATAACTCACCCGCCACCCTCATATCTATGTTTTCTATATATTCCATAAAAGGACCCCAAATATTTTGAAATAGCGATAGCTTCCCTTTTATAATGAAAGAGATCTTTTCCATTGGTAAGGTTGTGGATATTTCGGTAATCCATTTAGTGAATTTTGGTTTACTGGTACTCTTCCATGAGAGCGCTATGACTCTTTTTGCAAGTAGTAAACATAAATCCATGGCAGTAATAATTTTTCGGGACATATGATGTTTGTCAGGATATAAACCTAGGATGAACAATTTAGGGTCAAGAACTAGCTTTATACCTAGTATCGTCTCTAGAGCTTGTTTTATCTCCCTCCAGAATTGTAAAACTTTCTTGCATTTCCAGATGCAATGGAAGAATGTTCCCTTTTCTTCTCCGCATCTAACACACAAGTCTGGGATGGCGCCATTGTATTTATTAAGCTTTTCTGGCGTCACATAAGTTCTCATTAGCCAATGATATTGCAGTACTTTGAGGCGTGTATTGATAGTTTGTGTTTGTGCTTCAGCACACGCCTTCTCCCAGTCTTCCAAAAGCAAGTTCTCCTGTAGATCCTCCCTCCAGGCATTGAGCTTCCATAGAGATGACTCAGAGGATCCCTCCACTAACATGCTATATAGTTTAGAAATAATTCCTTTTCTAAAGCAATCATTCTTCATTTCAATTTCCAAGGTGGACATCAGAGGGATGGACTCACATTGATTTTGAGATGATCTAATAAAATTTCTCACTTGCAGATATTTAAAATAATGTTTGCTTGGGATATCGTACCTAGCCTTTAACTCTTCAAATGACATCAAAACCCCGTCCTTCGATTCCACCAGATCTCCTATTGTCCTTAAACCTTTTTCAGCCCATTTCCTAAAACCAGGATCTGCCCTACCTGGAGGGAAGGATTGGTTACCCCATATTGGACTGAAGCGTGATAGGGAGGAGGAATCACCTAAATACTTCTTGACCTGATACCAAACCAAGATCATATTTCTGACTATAGGGTTTTTTGTCTTTTTTTTCAGCATTTTGATGTTTGCTGAGAAAATGTACTGGGGTAGAGGGAGAGGAACAGAACAATTTTCAATAATCACCCATGGCAAGAGACACTTATCTGAAAAATAATACATCATAGTCCTCAATTGAGCTGCCCAGTAGTACCAAAGTGGATTGGGGCACCTGAGGCCTCCTCTATCATACGGTAGATACAAAAGTGTTAAACGAAGCCTTGGTCGTCTGTTATTCCACAAAAAGCGTATGAAAATGTTTTTTAGGGCCGAAAATAAATTGGCAGGAGGTGGCAATGGGATGTTCTGAAACAAGTACAGAAGTTTGGGCATTATGTTGGATTTAAGGACATTGATTCGTGCTATAAGTGACAAAGGTAGGTGATTCCATCTATCTACAGAGGCAGCAATTGAGTCTATCATTGGGTTATAGTTAACTGCAACAATGTCATTTATATGTGGTACTATCCTAATCCCCAAATATGTAAAACAGTCTACCTTTTGGAATTGGAAAGGATTCCCAACACTGTTTCTTTCTTCTGAATTAAGTAACATTAATGAAGACTTATCTTTATTTACTTTATATCCTGAAATTTTTCCAAATGTATTTATTAGCTCTAACAAGGCTAGAATAGAGTCTTTCAGTTTTTCTAAAAAAAAAAGGATGACATCATCAGCAAATAAAGCAATTCTATGTTCCTGTTGGCCTATTGTCAAACCGGTTATGTTTTTATGGGACCGCACCGCAATGGCGAACGATTCTATTGCTAGAATAAATAATAAAGGGGACAAGGGGCACCCTTGCCGACAACCCCTTTTAATTTTAAATGATTTAGATATAACTCCATTTGTTACTATTTCAGCATAAGGCTCATTGTATAAAAGTTTAACCCATCGACAGAAGTTGTCCCCGCAGCCAAATCTTTTCAGTATCTCGAATAAATAGGGCCATTCGACTCTATCAAAGGCCTTTTCGGCATCCAATGATAGCAAAGCAGTGTCTGTTTTTTCTTCCATATTATAAATGATATCCAACACTCGTCTCACATTGTGAAATCCCTGTCTTCCTACAATAAACCCATTTTGGTCACAACTAATTATTTCGGGCAATATTCTCTCCAGTCTTCGAGCCAGGACTTTACAAATAATCTTTAAATCAACATTAAGAAGACTTATTGGTCTTAGATTTTCACATTTGTTGCAAGGTTTGCCAGGTTTAGGTAATAAAGTAATCAGGGCTCCTCTTAGTGAGGCAGGAAGAATTCCTTTTTCAAATGAGTCTAAATGCATGTCAAAAAGGGGGGCTAGCAGTTTAGCTTTGAATTTCTTATAAAATTCTGTTGGCAGCCCATCTGGGCCTGGGGCTTTACCTGTTCTCAAGTGATCTATTGCTATAGATATTTCCTCTTTAGTTATAGCTGCACTGAGATCTGTACTCATTAATTCTGAGATATTGGTCATTTGGAGAGATTCTAAGAAAACATTTTGCTCTTGTTCCTTATACGTCATGTCTGAGCTGTATAGTTTTTCAAAAAAGACCTTAAATACTTCATTGATTTCTAACGGATCGGTAATAATCTCTCCCTGATTATTTTCAACTGAGGTAATATTTTTCTCATTTTGTAATTGTCGGAGTCGCCAGGCTAATAATTTTCCAGGTTTTTCCCCTTGATCATAGAACGACTGCTTAAGACGCAAAAGTTGTGAGGCGGCTTTTGAGGCAGAAAGTTCGTTATACTGTGTTCTTAATATCAGAAGTTTTTTATGGGTGTTTGGACATAGTGTTTGATAATAATCTCTCTCAAGCCGCTCAATCTCTGCTGCCAACTCTTTTGTTTTTTGATAAGTTTGTTTTGCCTTATGACTCGTAAAGCTAATTATTTGACCCCTTATATAGGCCTTGAAGGCTTCCCACCTTGAAGAGGGTGATGTTTCATCTCTATTGATTTCAAAATAGATGCTAATTTGATTATCTACAAAAAATATTAATTCTGGGTCCAAGAGCCATTTTTGTTTAAATCTCCACCTAGGTGGGTCTCTCCTTAGTCTTAAATCCTCATAAAGAAGATGATTTGGTGCATGGTCGGAAATTAAGATGCTATCGTATTGACAGTCTCTTATTTTATGTCTCAAAGAGGCAGAAATCAAAAAGTAATCGATACGTGAATATGACTTATGTGTATTTGAATAACAAGAGTATTTTGAAATCTTTGGATTCATGTCTCTCCAAACATCCATCAAATTAAGTTCCTTCATAAAGTATTGAATCGTTTGTCTACTTTTAGAGTGAGAGTTGTCAGTACCTGAACTTCTGTCCAGTTCTGGGTTCATTGTGCAGTTAAAATCTCCTGCTATAATATAGCTGCCAGACAAAGATGAAATTGTAAGAAAGAGATTTTGAAAAAACTTTGGGTCGTCAACATTTGGGGCATAAATATTTATCAGATTTATTTTTTCTGAGATAAGTGTGCCCTGCAGAATAATGTACCTCCCAGCCTTGTCTCTAATAACCCTTGTCACACGGAATGGTATGGATTTATGAATCAGGATCATAACCCCTCTTGCTTGGGAAGTAAAAGGTGCTGAATATATGCTGCCCTGCCACCTCCTGCCAATCCTTGCCTCCTGTCCAGACAACAAGTGAGTTTCCTGAAATAACACAATATCAGAGTGCATAGATTTCACCCTAGTCATTATCTGCTTAACTTTTTTTAGTTTCTGTAATCCTCTGCAGTTCCAAGAAGACACTTTAATTCTTAATCCACCAGACATACTGTATAACACTTAATGGGCTTCCTATTATTTTCAAATTGTTTAAAAACAAAGAAACCAAGAACATTTGAATGTTAAAAGCTATACCCATGGTAATGATGAACACTGAACAGTAAACCCCTTTCGAACTCTGTTGCCCACCCTCCTCCCCCCCTTTTAGTACTCTGGTACCCATCTAACAGCTGAAGGCTGGTCCACACGAAAGTGAGGATCAGGCGACTGTGCCTGAACATTTCCCTCTTATCCCACCCCACTACAATAAGAAACTCGTTACTATTGCCTATTGCCTATGAGCCTCTGGGATAGCAAACAGGGAATATAATAAACAAATTTTTAAGCCTTACTTATTTTACTTAACTTTAGGTATTGTAATTGTCCATCCCTTTTAATACTTTGCGATGTATTGATGTCATTGTCTCACCCAGGTCCACTCTCTGTTTTCAGAGTCCTTACAAAGTTCTCTGCTTCAGCTGGTTGGTTAAAGATCCGAGACTGACCGTTGTGTGTCACCAGCAGTCGAGCGGGAGGAATCATGCCGTATCGTATCCCCATGGCACGGAGTTGTTGTCTCACACCGTCAAACTCTTTCTGTTTTTTATGCACACCAGCTGCGAGGTCCTCATAAAATCTCACCGGATGGTTCTTGAATAGGATCTGTCCCTTCGTCCTGGCAGCTCTTATCACAGTTGCTTTATCCCTGTAGTTTAAGAACTTCATAATAAGAGTCCTTGGTGCAGCGGTGTTAGATGTGCTTTTCTGGCCAAGCCGGTGCGCTCTTTCCAGTGTCAGAGTGGTGCGTAGCGGTGCCAGGTTCAGAGCCTCCGGTAGCCAGTTTTCCAGAAAGGCGCAGGCGTCCTCTCCCTCCGCGCCCTCAGGAAGGTTAACCAGTCTCAGGTTAGATCGTTGCGATCTGGTCTCCAAGTCAACACTTTTCCTTCGAGTTCTTTATTTTTATTTTCGAGGACCTGGACCTTAGCTTGTAGACCTGTGACGTTGTCCTCTGCCGCAGATATCCGTACTTCCGCCTCACCAACCCGCTCGGCGCATTCGTTAACATCTTTTTTAACATTCTCTATTGCTGATAGAATACCATCCAGTTTGGAGGAGAAATCTGATTTCAAGTTTGCAATTGCAGCCAGTATTACCTCTGAACCAGTCTCAACCATCTTATTTCCCTCATTCAACTCGCAATTTTCCTCCTCCATTGACTCGCACGTGATGGTGTTAGCCTCGCTATTTTCACAGCTAGCTTCAGAGCTCACCTTAGAAGTGAAGTTAGATAACTTCGATTGAGTCGGTTTGCTGGGGTTTTTACTAGGCTTCCTTTGTGAGAGAGGCATCACAGCTGTTCCAAACGTCGTTCAGTGTCACTTGCAACGAGTATTTTCCAGGATTTTACATATAGGTAGTGGAGCCGAAGCGAACACGTCCTCTCAGCAAGCCGCCATTACCGGTCCTTGCCACATAAGCTTAAGTTAAGTTTAGAGTCACTTGAATGAAAAGTCTGGTTGTTTTATGGACCATGTTGACGCCATGTTGAACTACAACAACATTCTGAGTTCAAGCATTTTAGTACTCTGCCTTTGGCCTCGTCTATCAGTTATTACAGAACTTTGTCTTTCACTTTCAGGCTGACTACCAGGAAGGAACAACATCTAATAGTGCTAATGCTAATAGTTTTATCTCAGCACAAATTGTAACGGTTTCCTGAATTACACCCATCAGCCATTTTAGGTCTTCATTTTCAGGCCCATTAAAACACAGACTGACTTGTCCACTAGAACCAAGACCTGACTTGTGAATATGGCAAAAAAAAATATTTGCACCATTTTTTTCTACTTTAAATCATGACCAAGCTGCAGAGTGCAAAAGCTAAGTTTATTCCCCTTCACAGGTTGAGGATTTTGTTGAAGGGGCTGCTGGTTCTCTGCTACTGCTTTAGACAATGCAGCTCCTTTGAAACTTTTTTTGGAAATAGAAAGCTTGCTCCTCGGTTTAATGCAGATTTGCGCACTTTGAAGCAAAATGTTAGGAAACTGGAGAGAAAATATCGCTCCACAGGCCTACGGGAATCCTACCTAGTCTGGAAAAATAGTTTACTGCTGTATTAGAGGACCCTTCATAAAGCAAGAGCAGCATATTTCTCCTCATTCATAGAGGAGAATAAGAATAATCCTAGATTTCTTTTTAATCCAGTTGCCAAACTCACCCAGAGCCATAGCTCTGTTGAACCGTCCATTCCACCGGCTCTTAGCAGCAATGATTTTATGGGATTTTTTATAAATAAGATTGATCTTATTAAAATAAGATCATTAGCACTCCTCTATCCGCGATTGTACCTGAGGTAGTCATGGAATCTGAACCGGGTTTAGACTGCTTTGATCCAGTTGAACTTTCAGACTTAGCAAAATTATTGTCTTCATCTAAGCCTTCAACTTGGATGTTAGATCCAGTTCCAACCAGGTTATTTAAGGAGGTATTCCCTTTGATCTCCTCCTCCATTTTAGATGTGATTAATCTATCTCTGTTACAGGGATATGTACCTAAAGCTTTTAAGGTTGCTGGAATTAAACCTCTGCTTAAGAAACCGTCTCTTGACCCAGATGACTTGGTCAATTATAGACCTATATCCAATCTTCCTTTCTGATCTAAAATTCTTGAGAAAGTAGTTGCCAAACAAGTGTGCGATCACTTCCACCATAATGAACTTTTTGAAGAGTTTCAGTCTGGCTTTAGAGCTCATCATAGCACTGAAACAGCTCTGGTGAAAGTCACTAATGATATTCTCATGGCCTCAGATAATGGACTTGTATCTGTGCTCGTCCTGTTGGATCTCAGTGCTGCATTTGATCCAGTTGATCATAATATTCTTTTAGAAAGACTTGAATATTTTGTTGGAATTAAAGGAACAGCACTAGACTGGTTTAAATCTGATCTATCTGATCAAATTCAGTTTGTTCATGTTAATGATAAATCTTCCTCATACTCAAAGGTTACCTGTGGAGTGCTCGGCGTTAGGAATCCAGTTTGTGTGGGTTTTGTTTTTGTGTCTTTCCCTCCCTCCACCACCAGGTGGTGCCCTGTCCTGTTGGTCCTCTCACACACCTGCGGCTGGTTGACTCATCACTGAGGACTATTTGAGCCATGGACTGTCACTACCTTGGCCCCAAAGTGTTTGCCAGTTTTGGGTACTCTAGTCAAGCTGAGTTTTGCTGAGTCTAACTGAGTCTTTGTTTTCACTGAGCCTAACCCTTTTTGTCTTTGCCTTTTCGGCAGGAAGTTGCCCTGCAAGCTGTATGTTTGGCCTTCTTCCCCTGGAAGGATTGTTTGAGTCTCACACTGAGCAGGGGATAAACCTCCACAAGTTCCGTTCAAGTCCTCCAGTATTTCCAAGTGACAGTCCGCTCAATAGCTCCTCAGGGTCCAACCAGGTCTAAACCTGTCCGCCCTCCAAATGAGTCTATTCTTTTGGATAAACCCACACCGACTGGATTCTCTCTCTCCAAGTCATCGTTCTAAGCTCCCACAGATCCTGAAATAACCACTGAAACTTCCCTTCCCTCTTCCAGCTCCGGTTCACGAGTATACAGAGTTTCCTGAATCCTACCTTCGCTGATCTTATCAAGAAACCTGTTAAAACTTTTACCCTGGTTCTCTGAGTGGTTTACTGCATGTGGGTCAGATCCGTTAAAAAAATCATGACAGAACACTCTGGTCAAATCGTTGACCCAGCAGAAGCCATTCAGAGATTACTTCGCCTTCAACGAACTTTGATCGAGAAACACGATCTCTAACAGAGACACGATCTCAGCAGCCAACTATCAGAGCTAAACAGTGGAGTGGCTCATTTAACCGAGGCTGTACATTTCTCTCTCCAGGCTTCGGGCCCAGCAGGTGTCAGCTGCCCAGTCCTCCCAGGTTCGATGGAAACCCCAAGAAGTGCTGGGGTTTCCTCATGCAGTATACAATTCAGTTCAACCATTCCCCAAAGTAAGTTCCCTTTGGATTCAATTAAGATTTCTTATGTCAGTTCACATCTTATTGACCGAGCTCTGGGTTGGGCCAAGGTCGGATTTACATCATCCCCTGTTTATGGCTGCACTTTTGAGGAATTACCTTTAATCAGGATCTGGATAAGACACTGAACTTCCGTGAAATGCTGAAAGTTAAACAAGGACAGAGGTCTGTATCCGATTTCGCCATTGACTTCTGCATTCTGGCTGCTGCTTCGGGCTGGGATAAAACAGCCCTAATGTGTGTTTACTGTAACGCTCTGTAAAACCCAAATATAGAAAGACACTAAGAAAAATTTTTAAACCACTCAGATGTTGTTGTAGGAGGCCTTTCAGGCTGAAAATGAAGTGTTTTCAAAAATTTTATGTTTTAGTAAGTTTTTACAGAAATGTTGTAATATTGCAACATTGGGCCAAATGGGGAGCAGAATTTCCTGTATGTGTACTCATTGTCTGAACAACAATATAGGACTACGGATTAATTTGCAGGGTTTTGCTTTTATCCCAGAACAGTATAACATGAAAAATACTCTCAGTCATGTTGTTATGAACAGTTTGTTTTTATTTATTCCAGCAAAGAGAACTTTTTATTTACAATCATAGTCCCAAAAACAGTTCCTTTCCTCTGAAAAACAGAGGCGAACATCGCACTTGCAGCAATGGGTATTCGTATACCCTTTACTGCAATGTCTGCAGCGTCCTCTCTTGACCTTCATGGGGAAATGTCCAGTGAGGTCCTTGCGCACATCGAGTGGGGGGTGTGCACATGATTTCTTGGACGGACAATTTGGACTCCCATCATCTGAGGATGGTCTCTTCCTAGCAGTCAAGGGACTCCCTGCTGCGTCTGGGTTCCCGCTGCCTGATGATGGACGTCCTCTTTTTGGAGTTGTGAGTGTTGTGTCCATCTGATTTGAAAAGAGAAGAATCAATATTAATATTAATAATCAATTCATGCACGTGTCAAAAATGCATGCAGATATCACAAAACATGGCAAATAGCAGAAATAGATTCTTACCAGGATGAGAGAGGATGCTAGCTGTGCCTGGAACTTTCTCATGTTTAGCATCTCCTTCTTTGGCATTGCGAGAGCCTGACAGTGCCGTTTGTAGAGGAGCCAGGCGTTGACCACGGCGAGGGTGATGGTGTGCCAGAAGATGTACATGTACCATCGGCGGGATTTCAGGGTGATCTTGTATTTTGCTGTAAATGAGTCCAACAAATCCACACCTCCCATGTATTTGTTGTAGGTAGCCACAATGTAAGGTCTTTCAACGTCAATGTAGGTTTTGGTGGCTTTGTCCCAGCGCTGAATCTCCTGCACAGGTTCTGGTCCAGTGAAGGATGACACAAGTGTGACTGCCCTGTTGTCATACCATTTCACAGCGCAGATGTTGTGTGTCCCCTCCACTCTGTGGTCAAAGCTTCCTCTACCCTTCTTCTTCAAGCTCTTCTCATCTTCAAGGTTGCAGTTAGGGAGCCGCACCTGCCTGCCTGTTCCCACATAATGAATTCCATGCTCAAGGAGCTTCACTACCAGTGGAACAGAGGTGAAGTAGTTGTCTGCATAGATCTTGTAGTTCTGACCCTTAGGAAGTGTGGAGGCAAGCTTCAATACAACATCACCTGACAATCCAAGTTCAGATTTGACGCGTTTTCCATTCTTGCTGCCCTGGTAAACATCGAAGTCAAGCATCATGCCAGAGATTCCAGCTCTCACCCATACTTTGAACCCCCATGGATGTGGCTTGCCTCGCATATACTGCTTGATGCTGCTGAACTTCCCCTTGAAAGGAATCATCATTTCATCCACAAAATTGTGCTCTTCTGGTACCACCTGCAGGCATTTCTCCCTGAATGATTCAAGCCATGGTCTGAGTTTCCAGAGTTTGTCCCTCTTTTCAATCTCTGACACTGTCAAATTGTTGACAAAATGTAATTTTGTCAACAGAGATTGGAATCTGTTGCGTGGCATCACATCAGCAATAGGGGGGTGCCGTGTATCTGTCTCCCAGTACATACGGCTTCCAGACATTTGTACCAAGCCCATCCTCAGGTACATGCCCAACATTTTCTGTATTTCCTTTGTATTAGTGTTAACAGATCTTCCATCATTTTGAATGCTGTACTCATTTGTACTTGTAGCCAGAGCTTGAATCATGTCCTCTGACACAAACTTTTGGAAGTATTGGAGTGGTGTGTGGAGGAAGGTTACATCGTCTGTGACAGGTGGACCAGAAAAATCAGTATTGGGACTGATAAAATCCTGTTTTTGCCAGCGATATCTGTCACGGGGCATGATGCGTTCATTTTCTTGGGGCTCAATGTCCACATTGGCTGGGCAGTCAGATGGCTCTTGGTTTTCTTTGTCCACACAGGGATCATTGTCTGACTCCTCATCACTTGCATCAGTGTCATCAAGGGGTACGTCCACATCACTCTCTCCATCTTGGATGATTGCAATGATATCCTGCACACTGTACCGAGGATCTTTCCTGGCTGCTGGCATTCTGAAATGGAAAAGATAAAATTTAAACAAATGTATATATAAATAGTACACATACTTAGATTATAGATAACCTGCAGGAAAAGACTGGGTGGTTGAGAGATTGATGTTAATTTGAAGTGTTTACACATTGCCCTGAAGTAACCCATTCACACATTTCACTGGTCACACAATACTGTGTCACACAATACTGTGTGGCCGACCAATTCTAAACTCTGATTATCATCAAAATAGGAATCCAAGTAGCCTCCAACTTACAGCCACACCTTACATTCCTGAACATCAACCCCTGTTCCAGAGCAATGCAAAGGCCCCTGCAAGCATCCCCACACCTGCTTTGACTATGAATTGATTGGAACATTACCTTATCAATAGCCAAGACAAAGGGCAGACATGCACAACATGGCTGTTGTGTTGTAGACATGTTAGAAAGCCCTACCTTCTGTGATAAGGGAAAAATACTAAGTGTTGAAGGTGGTTAGAAATCCTTATAAGTAAATTAAAATGATTAGATATGGCAATATATCTTAGTATATTAGCTTCTAACACAATAATACATATAATTCAATATAAGGCAAAGGGCTAGACTGTGTAAATTATGTGTGGTTCAAAGTTATATTGGGAAAACTTCCTCTCAAGACATTCCTCTCAAAAACAGGGTTGTTTTGACTACCACATTCACCCAATGTTGTAATATTGCAACAATTGCAAAACAAGCTCTAGATAAAGTGTAGGGCACATTTTCCACAATAACTACATATTTACATGTTGTAGACACTGTAATAAACACAGAAAAAAATATGCAAAGCTTTTTACTTACTTCAATTAGATAAATCCAGTCCAGTAAATCGAGGGGATGATGCTCAAGCAAAGATCTGGAGGTTGTGTGACTTCTTCACCTGAGGGTAGGCCTTGTATACAAATGTAGGACCCAATAGCATTGTGAGATGAAACAACATGACTCAATGAGTATGTTAATGCAGTTGAACCAAAAAAAAAAAAAAAAAAATAAGGTTTATTTTGGGAGGACAAAAAATGTTGTAATTCTGCAACAGTGAACAGTGACAAAACATTTTTTGTCCCCTATTAAAGATGAGCTAGCCACCCTCGATGAACCTGAAGCTATGGAGGAGCTATCAAGCTGTCTATCCGTTTGGACAATCAGATCCAAGCTCGAACCAAGAAAAGAGGTACCAAAGCTACTCCTTCCAAACCTTTTCCTTCAAGCAACCTCTCCACTGATCTTCCTACTGTCACTTCTCCGCCTGAACCCATGCAGTTAGGCAGCATGAGGCTAAGCTCTGAGCAGAAACAGCACCGCATGCGGGCTAAGCTCTGCCTTTATTGTGGAGAGGCTGGTCATTTTGTCTCTTCTTGTCCCCTGTTGGTAAAAGTCAAGGTCCACCAGTAGATACAAGGGCACTGGCGGACCAGAAAATTTCCCCCTCTTCACCTGATCTACTTTTGCCCGCTTCTCTGCTAATCAACAATAAGTCTCTCTCCCTTTCAGCTCTCACTGAGTCTGGTTGTGAACAAAATCTTATTGATTCTTCCTTCATTCAGCAGATGGGTATTGAGATAATCAGTGATGGGCAGTAGCGCCGCTACATGTAGCAAAGCTGTTAGTTTAACTACATGTTCCAGTAGCTTGACCGTAGCGTTGCTGCTTTATTTATTTATTTTTTATCAAGTAACTTTCCTGTAGTGACGTTATTGTCTTGATAAAGTAGCGACATAGTGTCCCCAAACTCTACAAAATCCAGGGCAAAACTAAGAAATGAAACCAGGTTTTCTATTTCGAAACAACAATCAGTTATTCGTTGGACGTTCATGCATGAGCCCCTATTCTGCCTCTTCTGTGTGTATCTACTGAAACATGCGTACGGCAGTGGAACCCAAAGAATGACACACACAGAGCCACACACACAGGATGGAGGAGGAGACAGGAGCAGAGCGAGAAGAGCAGCCAACTGTCCCTACCACACCGTGGCCTTATCTTCAGAGATTATGAAACTTTTTGAATCCTCAGATAAAAAAATAAGTGTACAGATGTCTGCTTTGCAATAAAAAAAAAAAAAAAACTGTTGTCAACGTCCAGGACATCCAACACCAACCTGAGAACTCACATTCAATTGAATCACTAATTTCCCTCCTGCAGTATACAAGTAAAAATATCTAGCGTCAGTGCAAATCCCAACTCACTTCAGCCAAATGCTGTATGTAAATTAGTAAAACCAAAGCTACCCACCTACCAACAAGCAGTGTGTGATGGAAAGGAACTAGCCAGGTGGCTAAGAAAAAGTGTTTTTATAAAAAAAAAAAACATGAGTGATTTTCAAGGTTCTTGGCCATAGAGAGCTCATGTGGCCAAGACTAGCCATTTGTTTTCCATAGCCAAACACTTAAAACAGTCAACTACAGTATATTTTTTGAAATAAAAATGTGAAAAATATATCAGCTTTAACTTTATTGTCGCCTTTAATTTCCAGATAGTTCAATCTGATGAGTGCCACTAAGATACTCTAATTAGAGAGCAGTAGCCAAACTTAGATATTGTATTTTCATGGCCTAGTTTACCAGACAGGATGTTTACATAAATCTGTTTTAAGGCTTATTTGCAGAGATAAGATTTTTTTAGGTATGGAGGAACAGCTCTACCGTATATAAAATAAATACATAAATAAATACATGCTCAATAAATAAATAAATAAGCATTCAATTAATTACCCCCCAAAATACAATGAATAAATATATAGGTAGAAATTAAATTATACAGTGAGACATAAATATATGTATCTCTTAATTAGCTTCTTTATTTTTTCACCTTTCTTGTAAACAGTTTCATTTGTTACTTGAATCGACTGTTTAATTGAGGTCTGAAGAAGTTTTCTCTAAGGGAGACCCTAAAGAAATAAGATGCCTTTTGTAGGGTTTTGTTTTCCCTAGAGATGTCCATTGAATGCAAACTCATAGCCATGTCTCCATGTGTAGAACACTACACAGTACCTTTCATTTGGTTCTAATAACAGCAGATTGTTTACTAGTTTGGCTACTAGTAATTACTTCAGTTTTTATTTTAATATGCTGATCATAAAGCAATGTTTACACTGTGTTATGTCATTGGCTGATCTTTAATAAATATTTTAACCAGTGTTTCAGACTCATTTTGAATTGACATTAGGTTGGTACAACGTTAAGTAGCTTCTGATGTAGTTAAGCTACTTTTATCACATTAGTGTGTTGTGATTCTATAGTTAAATTCTATTCCCAGCCCGCTGGGAATTTATGTTTCTGATACTTTTAGATGTTTATTGCCCTCCCCTGTAGGGGTGGTAAAATATCTTATTTAATCAGATATTATTTCAGCTGTTATATATTGTTTATGACACACAGTCCTACTAACTGTGTGTTAGAACAATAAATGAAAGAGTGATTCGAGCAGTAATCATGGTCAAACAGTTATTTCTGCACATACATGGAATAAATTCACCACAACTTCTGTTCCAAATATAAGATTTTATTAACACAATTCATTCAGCTCCAAGTCAAACATATTTCAGTTTAACACTCTCAACTAAGACTAGTAAAACTCAACTAAACTAAACTAACTACTATGTACAAAGAGGAAGGGGAAAACGGTTGAAAAACATATTACAGTTTAAGATGGATTCTGTGTTTGAAACCAATGTTTATCTGGAATAATTTGGAATGTGATCAAATTAGCTTTTCACTAATTTTAAAGAAATTGGAATGTTTTCAGACCAATTGACAATGCAAATCCATGAGGTGAATAAAACATTATTTGGCCAAATAATGTTTTATTAAATGATTTGCTTAATCAAGAACCAAAAACCTTTAGTTAAATGATTCTTTACCCTCTTTGAAATCGCTAGCAGCGAATAGACATCAGGATTCCACTAAATGACTCTTGGTCAGACTTGGCAATGGAAATGTAACGAGCATTTGAGGAACACGTGAACACTAATGTTATATCAGTGTTTAAATCCTTAGTGAATAAAGCTGGTCTAAGCTTTAGCAACAGCTCAACACATATTCCTGTAGCATAGCGTAGCATGCAGTCCATTCTTTAGCATCAATTAGCGTTGTCTTTACTCAGCAGTAAACACACGATATGATTAGCATCATCAAAAGACACATTGCTTGTTCTGTCCCTAATCATGCCAGACCTGCAAACCTTTTTCCATGTCCGTTTGGAAAGCTTGGGTTTGATTCATTTGCAGCTCTGCAGTCAGGGGTTCCTTTGTCTCAGTCTCACAGCAGGGGTCCCCTCAGTCTCACACCCAAGGATATGGCTCTCATCCAGTTTGGCTCTGTAAGTTCTGAAACTCAAGAGAAATGTGTTGCAAAAGTTCTGTTTGCAGCAGTTAGGTTGTGAAGAGTTCTGACTCATCCTTGATGGTTCTGGGGATCTGGTTCCCCTGGGGCCCGCATCTCCACTGTGGGCCACAGTGGGCCCCAGCTTTGAGCGCAGGAGCAGAAGGGACCAGGAGAGAGGTGCTGGAGCAGAAAAGGGAGAAAGAGTAAAGAGGCAGAATCCTGTGTGCTCTGTGGTTTTCTCTGTCTTCACAGGGAGGGGGGTAGGTTTTCACACCTCTGGTGGCTCCCATGTGACTTGCTGGTGGCTGCTTTTGCTGAAAAAGGGGGGGGCTGTTGAAGTCCCCCAGCTGTTATTCACCAAAGCAGCCTTTTCTCCTCGGGTCATCCTATCAGGATGAAATATGGACACTGGTTCCCACTGTCCAAAAAGTATGATCATGGCATATGGCATAACAAGTGTAACTTAGCTTGCTATAATTCTTTAGGTGGTAGCTTTGGTGGAGTGAAGCTTAATTTATTGTTGAGTAACTGAGAGCTTAGCTCACTACACTGGACAAGTAGCTTGCCCAACACTGTGTTTCAGTTAAATCTACAACAATATTTGGTGCTGAAACCAGGACAGAATGATAGATTTGTTGGGATCAAGGAGCTAGCTTCTAACAGGACGGAGCAACAACCTGGAATCAGAGGTTCTGCTGCATCGGCGATGAAGCTGCAGCATCGATAGTGAGAGTTTGCTTGGAGCTGATAGCCTGACAGCCTGGGACAGTTCCTCCAGAATTAGAGAACACATTCCTCTGGAGGACTTAGATGGAGACACGTCTCAACATGTCTACATGTTCTCGTGTCCTCGTGAAACCTCATCAGCTTTAGCTCTAGCACTGTGTTCACAAGATCAGCAGATCGAGAACAGACAAAGTCCCCGGATGCTGTTCTGGCCCCTCCCTCTTTACCCAGCATGCACTGTGGCAGCAGCTTCCAGGTTAGTGCTCACAGAGCTCATAGTATTAAGGTAAAAGTTCTCTATTCTGTTGCCGTTGTTCAATAAAAGTACATTTTAGGATCATTTGAGCTGAGAACATAATACTTTAAAAATAATGAGTGCCACACACACAGGACCCGGTCTACCTGGCAGGCCCTGCTGAGTGATGCAGGTACAAGGCCAACAGCAAGCAGACCCTGATTAAAGCTTTAAATAAACACATTCAGCTGAAAACGCAGATCCCAACCCCTTCACAGCTGCTGCCTCTGCTGCAGCGGGGATGAAGGTAAGAGACGCTATGATGCTGCTGCAGACATGCCTTCATCATCACAGTTCTGTCAGGAAGACAGGAACCAGAAGAGAGAAGGCGGGAGGACGTGACATGAAGACGACGATCCAGCAAAGACAAACTGCAGAGGAGGGCATATATTCACCCTGAGGAGGAGAATACCTGGATAAAGGCTGGACTAATGACCTGTGCAGGAACAGGTGTGCAGAGGAACAACTAGTTTAACCCTTTGCTATCCTCTGGCTGACATTTCCAGTATTTATTCATTTCCTTCAGTTTCATTCTATGTATTCCTACTGGATTATGATAACATATCTATGTATTGTTTCATTTTGGGTTAGATTCCCCCTCTAACGCGTCTTCTACAATCTGCTAAAATCACTAGCCAAAATCACTAGCCACTGCTAAATTCACTAGCCACGGCTAAAATCACTAGCCACGGCTAAAATCACTAGCCACTGCTAAAATCACTAGCCACTGCCAAAATCACTAGCCACTGCTAAATTCACTAGCCACGGCTAAAATCACTAGCCACGGCTAAAATCACTAGCCACTGCTAAAATCACTAGCCACGGCTAAAATCACTAGCCACGGCTAAAATCACTAGCCACGGCTAAAATCACTAGCCACGGCTAAAATCACTAGCCACGGCTAAAATCACTAGCCACCGCTAAAATCACTAGCCACGGCTAAAATCACTAGCCACTGCTAAAATCACTAGCCACGGCTAAAATCACTAGCCACTGCTAAAATCACTAGCCACGGCTAAAATCACTAGCCACGGCTAAAATCACTAGCCACTGCTAAAATCACTAGCCACTGCTAAAATCACTAGCCACGGCTAAAATCACTAGCCACGGCTAAAATCACTAGCCACTGCTAAAATCACTAGCCACGGCTAAAATCACTAGCCACGGCTAAAATCACTAGCCACTGCTAAAATCACTAGCCACGGCTAAAATCGCTAGCCACGGCTAAAATCGCTAGCCACGGCTAAAATCGCTAGCCACGGCTAAAATCGCTAGCCACTGCTAAAATCGCTAGCCACGGCTAAAATCGCTAGCCACTGCTAAAATCGCTAGCCACTGCTAAAATCGCTAGCCACTGCTAAAATCGCTAGCCACGGCTAAAATCACTAGCCAGTGCTAAAATCGTTAGCCACCGCTAAAATCACTAGCCACCGCTAAAATCACTAGCCACCGCTAAAATCACTAGCCACTGCTAAAATCACTAGCCACGGCTAAAATCACTAGCCACTGCTAAAATCACTAGCCACGGCTAAAATCACTAGCCACCGCTAAAATCACTAGCCACCGCTAAAATCACTAGCCACCGCTAAAATCACTAGCCACTGCTAAAATCACTAGCCACGGCTAAAATCACTAGCCACCGCTAAAATCACTAGCCACGGCTAAAATCACTAGCCACGGCTAAAATCACTAGCCACTGCTAAAATCACTAGCCACGGCTAAAATCACTAGCCACTGCTAAAATCACTAGCCACGGCTAAAATCACTAGCCACGGCTAAAATCACTAGCCACTGCTAAAATCACTAGCCACGGCTAAAATCGCTAGCCACGGCTAAAATCGCTAGCCACTGCTAAAATCGCTAGCCACCGCTAAAATCGCTAGCCACCGCTAAAATCGCTAGCCACCGCTAAAATCGCTAGCCACCGCTAAAATCGCTAGCCACTGCTAAAATCGCTAGCCACGGCTAAAATCGCTAGCCACTGCTAAAATCGCTAGCCACCGCTAAAATCGCTAGCCACCGCTAAAATCACTAGCCACGGCTAAAATCACTAGCCACTGCTAAAATCACTAGCCACGGCTAAAATCACTAGCCACTGCTAAAATCACTAGCCACGGCTAAAATCACTAGCCACGGCTAAAATCACTAGCCACTGCTAAAATCACTAGCCACGGCTAAAATCACTAGCCACGGCTAAAATCACTAGCCACTGCTAAAATCACTAGCCACGGCTAAAATCACTAGCCACGGCTAAAATCACTAGCCACCGCTAAAATCACTAGCCACGGCTAAAATCGCTAGCCACGGCTAAAATCGCTAGCCACGGCTAAAATCGCTAGCCACTGCTAAAATTGCTAGCCACGGCTAAAATCGCTAGCCACGGCTAAAATCGCTAGCCACTGCTAAAATCGCTAGCCACGGCTAAAATCGCTAGCCACGGCTAAAATCGCTAGCCACTGCTAAAATCGCTAGCCACTGCTAAAATCACTAGCCACGGCTAAAATCACTAGCCACGGCTAAAATCACTAGCCACTGCTAAAATCACTAGCCACTGCTAAAATCACTAGCCACGGCTAAAATCACTAGCCATGGCTAAAATCACTAGCCACGGCTAAAATCACTAGCCACTGCTAAAATCACTAGCCATGGCTAAAATCACTAGCCACGGCTAAAATCACTAGCCACGGCTCCCTTCTTATATTTAGTCCCAAATCTTTTTGCCACAGCAACTTCATATTTCTAGATTCTTTGTTGCTTGAAAGTTTTGTCAATTTATAGTCTTGAAGCTGTTTGTTCTCGTGGTAATTTTAGGTACTCTATGATTAGCTTAGTTCTCAAAGTCAGTTAAATCTAGATTTTTATACCATTTCTGATGTGTAAGTAATTCCAGAAATGTTGTTTTCTGTCCAATGTGTTGAATTTTCAGTTCTTTCATCATGTTTGAGTAAATCTCCCATGGTAGAAACACCACCCGATGTCAGCCGTCTCCAGTATAAGGGCTTATTCCCAAAGCAAATGGACGCACACAGGGCGTATTTCTGTACATTATGCAGCACTCTGTAAATCCAATGTACTTTATTCTAAACCCCTTTGAGTGCATAAAAACTGGATATTTCTGCTTTTGTGGGCTGCTTCTCTCTAGGGCTACACTGTGATCAAAGGTCAAAGGTCAGTCAGTATCCATCTTTTATCTATTCCCCTCTAATATCTTTAGGCATTTCCAAATATCCATCTATGCAGTCCTCGGTCTGGGACGTTAAGTGCTTCTTTTCCTCCAGAGGCACAAAGTTTCAAGCACTCTTTTCAATTCTTGCTTTTCTCTTCCCATAAAAAATGCTTAATCAGATTATCATATCTGGAGGCATGATCAATAAAAAGTTAATTTTCTTGCTTGACCATCATTTTAATAGCATTGATCTTCCCCCACAGAGAAAGTTGTATTTTATCCCAATTCTCTAGATTTGTGTTTTTATTCTTTATTTTTGTAGAGATGGTGTAAAATTCTTAAATCAATCAATTAGAAGATTCATGGCTATCTTTCAGGAAGGCTTCCTTTCATAAAGGCCAGATGTGTGCAGCATACGACTGATTGTTGTCTCCTTCCTCAGCTGTAGATCTCTGCTGGTCATCCAGAGGGATGGTGGTCCTCTGGGCTCTGATCAGCCTGCAGGTTCAGAGGGAAGGCGGGTCTCCATACGTTCCCAGTGCTCTGATTCTCCTTCCATCCAATATTATCTCTGCTCAGAGCTCCTTGGGATGTTTAAAGCTGGGAACTCTATGTGGATTCAAATCCAGCTTTAAACTCCTCCATCTGGAAGCTGCCTGGTGTGTTCCCTGGCCTTCTTGATGCTCTCTGTGATTTAAACAGACCTCTGAGATGAGAGCAGGAGACCTGATTCCACACAGGTGGATTCTGTAGATCCTCATCAGTCATCCAGGTCAACATTGGATCATTCATAATAATAATCAGCTATACCAACATCACACACGCTCACGTCAAAGTATCAGTTTGTTGGTTTCTCCATCAGTGAAAAGATGGCGTCCTTATGGTCCAGCGATGGACACCATTACCTGATTATATCTAAACAGGATTAATCTGGTGCAGAAAATGGATCATTGTGACTAGAGCGTCTTTCCTCCATCTGAACAGCAGAGGTCGCTGTTGTTCAGCAGACAGGCCTGTAGGTCTGACATCTGCCACCTAATTATTTTATCTCTCATTCTAGATTTTCCTCACATGTTTAGAAACAGTCAGGAAACTTATAACTGGACATCAGAAGCATTTTTCTGTAATTCCGTTTTAAAATAAACCTTATAATTGGCTTGTTATGATGCAGACATTCCGCTCACACAGAGGCTCAACTGATTGGCTCATTTTCTACTCTGATTACGAATCATTTTGAGTCACGCAGATTTTAATAAACATTCAAAACGTCACAAAAATCTTCTACAATTTTAAACATTTAAAAGAAGATCTGTTGGCCGATGATCCTCTTTCCTGCTCCCCGTTATAGCTGTTTCTTTATGGCTGTGAGCCTGTCGGTACGTAAAGCTCACAGTCATAAAGATTTACTGTCTTTTATACTTTTTAGTCGTCAGCAGAACTTAGTTGATTTGTTTCAGGAATGTGGGACAGATTAATCACAGTTGCAGCCTTCAGCACTATCATCAGGTAGATGTGTTTACTGCGTCATGCTAAGGAATGCAGCAGATCAAGCTTCAAAGAAAAGTGTTTACGTGCTTAAATAAACAGTTAGAATATTCAAATAAGTTTGGGGAATACTTTTAAACAACATATTCTTATTTAATACTGTGTTCTGTACAAAGTTAAACCTGCTGACAACAAAATCACCCAGAAATCATCAATGGAATCTAATGAATCAACCAATGGAGGCCTGGATTTGGATTAAAGTGTAAAAACACCTCCAGGCTGCTCCAGCTTTGATGTAATGTCCTTTAAAGAGGTCAGAGTGAGGCTCAGGATTGTGTGTGGTCGTCCAGAGCTCCAATGCTGTCAACCTGCAGGACCTGCTGACCCACTGCAGCCACATGAGGTCTACCTCTGTCCTGCATCAGGAGGAACCCAGGGCTGATGGCACCAGCTGATGGTCTCACCAGGGGTCTGAGGATCTCCTATCGGTAGCTAATGGCTGTCATGCTACCTCTGGGGAGAACATGGAAGGCCACACTATTACTGACCCACTGCCAAACCAGTCCTAGGTATAACTGCCCCTACAGAGTTAGCATGACTATCACTGCCCCACATATTTAGCATGGCTATCACTTGACCTGCAAAGTTAGCATGGCTATGACTGCCCCTACATAGTTAGCATGGCTATCACTGCCCCTACAAAGTTAGCATGGCTACCACTGCCCCTACATAGTTAGCATGGCTACCACTGCCCCTACATAGTTAGCATGGCTATCACTGCCCCTACACAGTTAGCATGGCTATCACTGCCCCTACAGAGTTAGCATGGCTATCACTGCCCCTACAAAGTTAGCATGGCTATCACTGCCTCTACATAGTTAGCATGGCTACCACTGCCCCTACATAGTTAGCATGGCTATCACTGCCCCTACATAGTTAGCATGGCTATCACTGCCCCTACAGAGTTAGCATGGCTATCACTGCCCCTACAAAGTTAGCATGGCTATCACTGCCTCTACATAGTTAGCATGGCTACCACTGCCCCTACATAGTTAGCATGGCTACCACTGCCCCTACATAGTTAGCATGGCTATCACTGCTCCTACAGAGTTACCATGGCTATCACTGCCTCTACATAGCTAGCATGGCTATCACTGCCCCTACACAGTTAACATCGCTATCACTGTTCCTACAGAGTTACCATGGCTATCATTGCCTCTACATAGCTAGCATGGCTATCACTGCCTCTACAGAGTTACCATGGCTATCACTGCCTCTACATAGCTAGCATGGCTATCACTGCCTCTACATAGTTAGCATGGCTATCACTGCTCCTACAGAGTTACCATGGCTATCACTGCCTCTACATAGCTAGCATGGCTACCACTGCCCCTACACAGTTAACATCGCTATTACTGCTCCTACAGAGTTACCATGGCTATCACTGCCTCTACATAGCTAGCATGGCTATCACTGCCTCTACATAGTTAGCATGGCTATCACTGCCCCTACCCAGTTAGCATGGCTATCACTGCTCTTACAGAGTTACCATGGCTATCACTGCCTCTACATAGCTAGCATGGCTATCACTGCCTCTACATAGTTAGCATGGCTATCACTGCCCTACATAGTTAGCACTACTATCAATGCCACTACACAGTTAGCATGTCTATTACTGCTCCTACACAGTTAGCATGGCTATCACTGCTCCTACAGAGTTACCATGGCTATCACTGCCTCTACATAGCTAGCATGGCTATCACTGCCTCTACATAGCTAGCATGGCTATCACTGCCCCTACATAGTTAGCACGGCTATCACTGCCCCTATAGTGCTAGCATGGCTATTACTGCTCTTACACAGTTAGCATGGCTATCCTTGCTCCTACAGAGTTACCATGGCTATCACTGCCTCTACATAGCTAGCATGGCTATCACTGCCCCTACACAGTTAGCATGGCTATCACTGCTCCTACAGAGTTACCATGGCTATCACTGCCCCTACACAGTTAGCATGGCTATCACTGCCTCTACATAGTTAGCACGGCTATCACTGCCCCTACATAGTTAGCATGGCTATCACTGCCTCTACATAGCTAGCATGGCTATCACTGGCCTACATAGTTAGCATGGCTATCACTGCCCCAACAGAGTTAGCATGGCTATTACTGCTCCTACACAGTTAGCATGGCTGTCACTGCTCCTACATACTTAGCATGGCTATCACTGCTCCTACAGAGTTAGCATGGCTATCACTGCCCCTACATATTTACAATAGGTATAACTGCCCCTACATAGTTAGCATGGCTATCACTTCCCTACATAGTTAGCATGGCTATCACTGGACCTGCAATAGTTAGCATGGCTATCACTGCCTCTACATAGTTAGCATGGCTATCACTGCCCCTACACAGTTAGCATGGCTATCACTGCTCCTACAGAGTTACCATGGCTATCACTGCCCCTACACAGTTAGCATGGCTATCACTGCCCCTACATAGTTAGCATGGCTATCACTGCCCCTACAAAGTTAGCATGGCTATCACTGCCCCTACACAGTTAGCATGGCTATCAATGGCCTACATAGTTAGCATGGCTATCACTGCCCCTTCATAGCTGGCATGGCTACCACTGCCCCTACATAGTTAGCATGGCTATCACTGCCCCTACACAGTTAGCATGGCTATCACTGCCCCTACAGAGTTAGCATGGCTATCTCTGCCCCTACATAGTTAGCATGGCTATCACTGCCTCTACATAGTTAGCATGGCTATCACTGCCCTACAGAGTTAGCATGGCTATCACTGCCCCTACATAGTCACCATAGGTATAACTGCCCCTACATAGTTAGCATGGCTATTACTGTCCCTACATAGTTAGCATGGCTATCAGTGGACCTGCAATAGTTAGCATGGCTATCACTGCCCCTACACAGTTAGCATGGCTATCACTGCCCCTACACAGTTAGCATGGCTATCACTGCCCCTACACAGTTAGCATGGCTATCACTGCCCCTATACAGTTAGCATGGCTATCACTGCCCCTACACAGTTAGCATGGCTATCACTGCCCCTATACAGTTAGCATGGCTATCACTGCCCCTACACAGTTAGCATGGCTATCACTGCCCCTACATAGTTAGCATGGCTATCACTGCCCCTACACAGTTAGCATGGCTATCACTGCCCCTACATAGTTAGCATGGCTATCACTGCCCCTACACAGTTAGCATGGCTATCACTGCCCCTATACAGTTAGCATGGCTATCACTGCCCCTACATAGTTAGCATGGCTATCACTGCCCCTATACAGTTAGCATGGCTATCACTGCCCCTACACAGTTAGCATGGCTATAGCTGAAAATGTCTCCTGACTCTGGACTTACCTGAAGCGTTAGATCTTACCTTCTTGAAAATGAAGTCACTGAAATCTCGTTGTCTTTGTCGCTAGGCTGTGATGCATTTCAGAACACCGTCACCTGCTCCGCTGGCTGTGACACTGAGGCCGAAAATCAAATCAAATGTTCCCTCTGGGCCACCGTAACTTGGTCAGGCTACCTTTAAGCCCACAGCACTGCATGAAAAGTGGGATTTTCGTCAATATACGGCACTGTAGATTGTCGTGGAACTTCAGGTTAGCGGCAGTTTACGGCAATTTGCAGGCTTCGTCGAAAACTCCCGTAAATTGTCAGAAATTGACGTGGAATTTCTTAGGCAGTGTTCCCCCCATGCCTCCCCCCCATGGAATTCTAGGGGAGGCTTTAACATGTAAATGAACATGCTGTGAGCTATACAAATGCAAACCAGGGTTGCAGGGGGGGTTTTACCCCAAGTGACATCTTTCTGAGGAAGAAAATCTCTGATACAAAGAGATCAGGCTTAGTATAGCCTCTTACATTTTAGCTTGAATTGATTTATTTAATTAAAGTATAGAGACCAAAACAGATCTTTAGCCGACAGAGCAATACATTTAGAGCAGTAATTATTTTTAAAAAAATTTGCATTTAAAATAAAAAATAAAATGTTGTCTGTCAATATGCTCAATTCACAATTACTTAAGTGGAAAAGTTTCAAGAAATGAGTCTGAGATGATTCACTTTATAACATGGCGCATTATCCTGTTGGAAGTAGCCATCAGAAGATTGGTACACTGTGGTCATAAGGTCCGGCCAGGTCAAGATCCGCAATTGCAATCGCACCAAACAGGAAAAAGAACATCGACAAATTCCGGTTCGTCAAATTAAAATATAGCAGCAACAGATCGGTGACTAGAAATTATAGCACAATTCTTATATATATATATAAAAAAAAACTAACACCGTTTATTTAAATGATTGGATCCAAACTATTGGTTATTCACCAACGAGGAAGCAGATTTCTCATCTCCATCAAAATATTTATTTTATACCGAGGGACTTAAACTTTAATCAAATCCATTCAAAAGAAACTTCTTATTACAGGAATGAAAAGAGATGCTGAGTTTGGAAGTAGTGAACAAGTTCATTCAAAAAAAGCAGTTTTGAATTATCCTTATCCCCGTTACAAAAATCTACAAAAATATATATATATATTTGGGCAGAAACTGAACATATGCTGGATGATGGTGGGATTTTTTTAATATGTCATATTAAATGAAGCGCTCACAGGGTTCATACAGGAATGAGTGACTCTAATTTAATGCTATTTTAATGCTATTAGAAATGATTTTAATACCATCAACAAGAATCATGTACACAAGTTATTAGTGTACATGAAATATGAAGGAGCTGCAAGCAGAGTTCCATGACTCCTGTATGTATGTAAACACACACACACACACATATATACGTATATATATATCCTCTAGCTTTTTCTCCGCCTGGAGCGATATAATATATCTGACGAAATTGTTTTTATAAGCATTTTTTATTAAAGAATTATAAATACTCCGATAAACATATTTAAATAATTTTAGTGCCAATTAAGGCCTTGATTTAAAAAAAAAAAAAAAAGAATGATTTTTTATTGATCCGCGGAAACTCTGGTTCATCTCGCGCATGCTCTGTACGATCTCCAAGAAACTCAGAGCGGCGGGGTCTGGATCCACAGTGGAGGATGCTGCTTTGTTTTGTGCAGGCGGTCTGGAGCGTCTGGATTTCGGGGTAAAACTCCTCTTGGATGCGATGGCGACTCTGAATCGAACAAGACGAACTCAAAGAAGAGATGCTAGCGGTAAATATATGTTCGATTACTGCCTGCTAAGCTAAAAGCAGCCTAGCCTAAGCTACCGGCTAATAGCAGCCTAGCTATTAGCCTATCTAGCCTAGCCTTGCAAGAACAAGCTTTATTAAAGTGTATTTTTTGTGATTACAGGAAGCAGTATGCCGTCTTAACAACTCGGAGACTAATTGCAGGCGCTATGAACCGGAGCAAGGGTAAGATTTAAAGAATATGCTTTCATTCTGCGGTAAAAGGCAATGGATACGGATAGATACCGATCATAGCTTTTACATTTTGTTTTCACAGACTACTGTCGCCTCACAATGAGGCGGTGACCTCCTATTTGCTCGGAGTCATATCAGCAAGTCCAGATTTGCACGATGTTGATAAAGACGACATTGTGTGTAAGTGACTTGTTTTAATGTTTTCTCCTTCCTTGTTACTGTGACTTGCGTTTGATTTTTTTTTTTTTATTCATACCACTCTCATTTAATTGTTTTCCAGCTGCCTGTAAGACGTATTATGAGACGGCACGCAGGAGCTTCAGATATACGCTGCCAGCCACACGCTGCGTGCGGAGGCAATCTGCTCGGAGTCGGGCCAGAAGAAAGAGGGTAAGACTTTATTTGGTGACTATTTTTCAGGTGCATTAATAGATGTGTTGTGTCCATACGCAGTGCGCTTATTCATTGTTTTTTTTTTTTCAGCTGCTGAAAGCGAGGCAGAGTGTGCTAGCAGATGAGGAAGTGGAACTCTGGAAGTCCGCCTTCCTCGGCGGTGTCTCTGGATGGATTGTACGGTCGCCGCCATTTCGTAGGCCGGATCTCACTGAACTCTGTGTTAAGCTGCAGTCCTGGTTAGAAGCGATGTCGAAGTACAGGGCCATGCACAGTAGGCGTCTGCACATCGGACCTGCCTCGGAGGGAATGCTGCCTGTTACCTCCAACCCCGAGGAAGCAAACGGATCGTTCACGGACTTTTAATTTTTAGATACGCATGTGTTTGCATACGCGTTGTATATAGTTGTGTGTGTTTTAATAAAGCTCTTTCTTTGCATAAACAGCTTCCTGCAAATGTTCATTTCCTGTATAAATTCATTCATGTCCTTGATGGTAGCATAATAATTGTGTAGTAGTGTAGGATAACATAAATACACAGCATATGAATGAATAAATATATGAATGAATAAATATATGAATGAATAAATATATATATATATATATATGAATAAATATATATATGTAAATATATATATATGCCAACCAATCACGAGCGACTTTACTTGTTTAAAAAGAAGTGGTTCCGTCCAATACTCAGTAAGAAAATTAAAGCCAGGCGTGGCCACGTGTGGTTTTGCTGCCAATCACGAGCGATTTCACTTGTTTGAGAATAGTGGTTTCAGCCAATACTGAGAAGGTTATTCAAGCCAGACCTGGCCAGCCGCGCGGGTTTGCTGTATTCATATGCTAATTAGGGCCATTAGTACAGCTGATCGCTCTCTACATACGTCACGGTACGTTTTCGACAATTTGTGGCACGACAAACGCGGACAAGCACGGGTTGCAAATTGTCGGAAACTGACGAAAATCAGGCAGATCTGCGGGAGTTTACGGGGACGAAAATCTCACTTTTCATGCAGTGCAGCCTGCTGAATGTTGAAAGGGCAACATTATTACCATTACTGTTAATATATGAATTTACACATAGAGTGATAAAATGTCACAGGGGATGGTATGGGGGAGGGGGGGGCATTTAAGAAGGGGGAAGCCACCCCCCTCATCCCCCCTCAACTCGAGCCCTGGTCTGGATTTATTCTAGAAATCGTTGTTGAAGAGTGGGCTGTTTTTAGTTGGTCTGATTTTACACGACTTTAGTCCACTAATAGACGATAAAAAGACCTTTCACTTTTCAATCTAATGTAGCCGTTTGGACATAAATCGTGTCTTTTCAACCAATTTGTGCTCGTTGGGATCATTGATGAGCATTTTCTATTTAATGAGAAGCTGAAAACAACATTCCTGGAATCCATTCCTCCATTTTTAGACCAACCTCAGACCTGCAGGATCCCAGAGGAGCTTCTCTGGTGATCAGAGGGAAAGATGGAGGATCCACCCCAGTCTATTGCACAGCAACCCAGAGACCAACAGGACGTATAACAACGCCCCCGAAGCATCGTGGATTATTCAGGACCAGCTTCTGTCTCCAGGTGAAGACTGCTCTTTAAATTCTGTTCAGAGAATTAAACTTGCAAATTCAGCACCTTAAAATGACTTATGGAAAATACTAATTAAACATTTCTATAGCAAACGTTAAATTAAAGTGCCTTAAGGTCGGTACTTTAGACATTCAAACAGATGTAAAAGTTGGCTTATAGTCAGATTCTTCCTCATCGTCTTTGTTGTCTTTACCTTTTCTAGAGAAATGGATGTTTGTAAAGCAGCATAGAAACCACGAGGATCTATTCTGTGGAAAGCAGTCAGAATGCAGACAAGCCTGATCAGAAGGCAAAACGATAATAATTATAATTAAATCGCATGTTTTTCTGACAGGTTCTTTAATCCCAGCAGTAAAAATATGTTTGAAAGCAAAAAAGAAACTTCATTCTTAGAAGTGAAAGAGCTTCATGCTTCTTCCTGCTCACCGTCACAAACATGAAGCTCTTTCACTTTGTGACAGTAATTATCTTCTTTATTGTTTCTGTTTGAAGCCTCAGATTTCAAAGCAGAGAAATGCTGAATAAATGCTGAGAATATCTGCAGCACAAAAACTAACATCGTCTCCACTCTTCTAAATGTTTAACTGCGTTTTAACTGTTAAAAGATATTTTACCTTCAGCTAAAGCTGGAAATGTGGAAAGAAGAAATAATGAAGCTAAATAATAAAGGCACCTCTCAGCAGACTAAATATTAATATATGTATTTATCCATATATTAGTGGTTTCCAGTGGTCTAAAGGACAAAGTTCTAGGCTTTATCTAAACTGAAACAGATCTAACAGATCTAGCTCTATGCTACAGCAGTGACCTTCCAGCTGGGTCAGGGCATTATACTGTAGGCATTATGGGGATAGAGAAGACTTCTATAGGAAAACAAGACATTATCTGAGTTAAAATCCTTTAGCTTAGTCTAATTGAATAATTGTTGGTAACCAGTGTGATAAGAAGAGGGAGTAGGGCACACAGGTTTGTTAACTGAGAGGGAAAAAAAGGTCCAGCTCAAATTAACAGCTTTTTTATTTAATAATCAGACCAGCTCTAATAACTGGATGGAAATTAAAATATAAAACACCATGAAACAATAAAATCCACCACAGGTGCTGGAGGATCCCCTGGTGGTGGTTTCCTAGAAACAGCTCCCACAAACACAATACATGTTAAATATGAACAATGCAAAAATAAAAATGTTCATAAGGCCATCTTAATCTGGCCTTTCTGTGGCAGCTGAACTGGGAAAGGTGATTAGTCTTTGGGAAGCTCACCAAGCAGCAGGGCAGGCGTAGGCCCGCAACAACTAGAGCAACCGCTCACTTTGAGCTAGAATGCAGCTGTTTGGAGAGAAAGCCTCTGGACCGTTGCCCCAGTTTACGCTAGCGTTATGATCCGCGCTGATCCCTGATGCCGTATGTGACCATCCATGCTGTACGTGACCGTCCATACCGTATGTGACCGTCCATACCGTACGTGACCGTCCATAACGTATGTGACCGTCCATACTGTATGTGACCGTCCATGCCGTACGTGACCGTCTATGCCGTACGTGACCACCCACGCCGTGACCATCCATGCCGTATGTGACCACCCACGCCGTATGTGACCGTCCATACCGTATGTGACCGTCCATGCCGTATGTGACCATCCATGCCGTACGTGACCGTCCATGCCGTACGTGACCGTCCATGCCGTACGTGACCGTCCATAACGTATGTGACCGTCCATACCGTATGTGACCGTCCATGCCGTACGTGACCGTCTATGCCGTACGTGACCACCCACGCCGTGACCATCCATGCCGTATGTGACCATCCATGCCGTACGTGACCGTCTATGCCGTACGTGACCACCCACGCCGTGACCATCCATGCCGTATGTGACCATCCATGCCGTACGTGACCATCCATGCCGTACGTGACTGTCCATGCCGTACGTGACCGTCCATGCCGTACGTGACCGTCCATAACGTATGTGACCGTCCATACCGTATGTGACCGTCCATGCCGTACGTGACCGTCTATGCCGTACGTGACCACCCACGCCGTGACCATCCATGCCGTATGTGACCATCCATGCCGTATGTGACCACCCACGCCGTATGTGACCATCCATGCCGTATGTGACCATCCATGCCGTATTTGACCATCCATGCCGTATGTGACCATCCATGCCGTATGTGACCACCCACGCCGTATGTGACCATCCATGCCGTATGTGACCATCCATGCCGTGTGTGACCATCCACGCTGTATGTGACTATCCATGCCGTATGTGACCACCCACGCCGTATGTGACCATCCATGCCGTACGTGACCATCCATGCCGTATGTGACCATCCATGCCGTATGTGACCATCCATGCCGTATGTGACCATCCATGCCGTACGTGACCATCCATGCCGTATGTGATCATCCATGCCGTATGTGACCATCCATGCCGTATGTGACCATCCATGCCGTACGTGACCATCCATGCCGTACGTGACCATCCATGCCGTACGTGACCATCCATGCCGTATGTGACCATCCATGCCGTATGTGACCATCCATGCCGTACGTGACCATCCATACCGTATTTGACCATCCATGCCGTATGTGACCATCCATGCCGTACGTGACCATCCATGCCGTATTTGACCATCCATGCCGTACGTGACCATCCATGCCGTACGTGACCATCCATGCCGTACGTGACCATCCATGCCGTATGTGACCACCCACGCCGTACGTGACCACCCATGCCGTACGTGACCGTCCATGCCGTACGTGACCGTCCATGCCGTACGTGACCATCCATGCCGTACGTGACCATCCATGCCGTACGTGACCATCCATGCCGTATTCTGGTAAGTTCCTGGGGGTGCACATCACGGACAACCTCACCTGGACTGTAAACACCTCATCTCTAGTGAAGAGGGCACAGAAGCGCTTGTACTTTCTGCGGAGGATGAGGAGAGCCCGCCTGCCCCCGCCCATCCTCACAACCTTCTACAGAAGCACCATAGAGAGCGTTCTGACCAGCTGTCTCTCTCTGTGGTGTGGAGGCTGCAGAGCCTCTGACTGGAAGAACGTGAGGAGGGTGGTGAGGACAGCAGAAGGAATCATTGGGGCTCCTCTTCCCTCCATTAAGGACATTTCATCACAGCGCTGCGTGTCCCGAGCCCGTAATATCATCAAAGACCCCTCACACCCCCACCATGGACTGTTCTCCCTGCTGCCCTCTGGAAAGAGGTTCCGCAGCATCCGCTGCAGATCCACCAGGTTGTGCAACAGCTTCTTCCCCACTGCCATCAGACTGTTGAACCTTTGATCCACAAACCGAACTCTGCACCTATTGCACATTATCGGGCATCAAATGCTGCTGAACTTTTAACTTTTAGCCCTTTAATTGTTCATCTCATTCTATTTTCAATAACGCATTTTTTTGCACAAATGCCTATTTGCACTGAATCCACTGCAACTTGCACGATGTCTCTCTCTTATCCTCTGCACTGTTCACACTTTGACCACTGCTGCACTTTTTGTATTTTTCTATAACTTGAGCCATTTGAAATATCAATGCAACGTTCATAAGCTGTATGTAACGCAATTTCGTTCTGTATGCACCCTGTGCATACAAAATGACAAATAAAGAAGTCTAAGTCTAAGTATGTGACCACCCACGCCGTATGTGACCATCCATGCCGTATGTGACCATCCATGCCGTACGTGACGTCCATGCTGTACGTGACCGTCCATGCCGTACGTGACCATCCATGCCATATGTGACCATCCATGCCGTACGTGACCATCCATTCCGTATGTGACCATCCATGCTGTATGTGACCATCCATGCCATATGTGACCACCCATGCCGTACGTGACCATCCATGCCGTACGTGACCATCCATGCTGTATGTGACCATCCATGCCGTACGTGACCATCCATGCCGTACGTGACCATCCATGCCGTACGTGACCATCCATGCCGTATGTGACCACCCACGCCGTATGTGAGCATCCATGCCGTACGTGACCATCCATGCTGTATGTGACCACCCACGCTGTATGTGACCATCCATGCCGTATGTGACCATCCATGCCGTACGTAACCATCCATGCCTTACATGACCATCCATGCCGTATGTGACCATCCATGCCGTATGTGACCATCCATGCCGTACGTGACCATCCATGCCGTATGTGACCATCCATGCCATACATGACCATCCATGCCGTATGTGACCATCCATGCCGTACGTGACCATCCATGCTGTATGTGACCACCCACGCCGTATGTGACCATCCATGCCGTATGTGACCATCCATGCCGTACGTGACCGTCCATGCCGTACGTGACCATCCATGCTGTATGTGACCATCCATGCCGTATGTGACCACTCACGCCGTATGTGAGCATCCATGCCGTACGTGACTATCCATGCCGTACGTGACCATCCATGCCGTATGTGACCACTCACGCCGTATGTGAGCATCCATGCCGTACGTGACCATCCATGCCGTATGTGACCATCCATGCCGTACGTGACCATCCATGCCGTACGTGACCATCCATGCCGTATGTGACCATCCATGCCGTACGTGACCATCCATGCCGTACGTGACCATCCATGCCGTACGTGACCATCCATGCTGTATGTGACCACCCACGCCGTATGTGACCATCCATGCCGTATGTGACCATCCATGCCTTACATGACCATCCATGCCGTATGTGACCATCCATGCCGTATGTGACCATCCATGCTGTATGTGACCATCCACGCCGTATGTGACCATCCATGCCGTATGTGACCATCCATGCCGTATGTGACCATCCATGCCTTACATGACCATCCATGCCGTATGTGACCATCCATGCCGTATGTGACCATCCATGCCGTATGTGACCATCCATGCCGTATGTGACCACCCACGCCGTATGTGACCATCCATGCCGTATGTGACCATCCATGCCGTACGTGACCATCCATGCCTTACATGACCATCCATGCCGTACGTGACCATCCATGCCGTATGTGACCATCCATGCCTTACATGACCATCCATGCCGTACGTGACCATCCATGCCGTACGTGACCATCCATGCCGTACGTGACCATCCATGCCGTATGTGACCATCCATGCCGTACGTGACCATCCATGCCTTACATGACCATCCATGCCGTACGTGACCATCCATGCCGTATGTGACCATCCATGCCGTATGTGACCATCCATGCTGTATGTGACCACCCACGCCGTATGTGACCATCCATGCCATATGTGACCATCCATGCCGTGAGTGACCATCCATGCCGTACGTGACCATCCATGCTGTATGTGACCATCCATGCCGTACGTGACTATCCATGCCGTACGTGACCATCCATGCCGTATGTGACCACCCACGCCGTATGTGAGCATCCATGCCGTACGTGACCATCCATGCCGTATGTGACCATCCATGCCGTATGTGACCATCCATGCCGTATGTGACCATCCATGCCGTACGTGACCATCCATGCCGTATGTGACCATCCATGCCGTACATGACCATCCATGCCGTATGTGACCATCCATGCCGTACGTGACCATCCATGCTGTATGTGACCACCCACGCCGTATGTGACCATCCATGCCGTATGTGACCATCCATGCCGTACGTGACCATCCATGCCTTACATGACCATCCATGCCGTACGTGACCATCCATGCCGTATGTGACCACCTACGCCGTATGTGACCATCCATGCCGTACGTGACCATCCATGCTGTATGTGACCACCCACGCCGTATGTGACCATCCATGCCGTATGTGACCATCCATGCCGTACGTGACCATCCATGCCTTACATGACCATCCATGCCGTACGTGACCATCCATGCCGTATGTGACCACCTACGCCGTACGTGACCATCCATGCCGTATGTGACCATCCATGCCGTACATGACCATCCATGCCGTATGTGACCATCCATGCCGTACGTGACCATCCATGCCGTACGTGACCATCCATGCCGTAAGTGACCATCCATGCCGTATGTGACCATCCATGCCGTATGTGACCATCCATGCGGTATGTGACCATCCATGCGGTATGTGACTATCCATGCCGTATGTGACCACCTACGCCGTATGTGACCATCCATGCCGTACGTGACCATCCATGCCGTATGTGACCATCCATGCGGTATGTGACTATCCATGCCGTATGTGACCACCCACGCCGTATGTGACCATCCATGCCGTACGTGACCATCCATGTCGTACGTGACCATCCATGCCGTACGTGACTGTCCATGCCGTACGTGACCATCCATGCCGTATGTGACCATCTATGCGGTATGTGACTATCCATGCCGTATGTGACCACCCACGCCGTATGTGACCATCCATGCCGTACATGACCATCCATGTCGTACGTGACCATCCACGCCCTATGTGACCATCCATGCCGTACGTGACCATCCATGCTGCTGTGAGTGGAACGCCAGGGACGACCGATGGCTGAAGTCAGAGAGGTAGAACATCAGCAGAACCTAGGCCTTTTAAAAGAACCAGCCGATGGGAGGGACCAATCACAAGTAAGACCTGAGTTATTAGTCTAAGTCACATCTTAGTCAGTACCATATGTGGGAGTTTTAGTTGGTTTTATCTGACTAAAACTGTTAAAGGTTTTAGTCAGGTTTAGGTTGCAATAAAAAGTGAACCTTTATAATTTGGAATAACAAGCAGATTCTTTCCCAGACTGACAGCTCTATCCTAGATGCTACAATATCTGGGTATAGAATGCTGCTGTGCAGATCATCATTGATGTTGGACAGAAAACTTTGATTTATAGAATTCAAATAAACTTTTGTATGAATTAATCTCTACTTTATAAAAAAGTGTCTCAGAGAAGCTGTGAAAATAGCAGATCTAGTTGAACGCATCCTATTGGTTAATATAGCAGATCTAGTTGAACGCATCCTATTGGTTAATATAGCAGATCTAGTTGAACGCATCCTATTGGTTAATATAGCAGATCTAGTTGAACGCATCCTATTGGTTAATATAGCAGATCTAGTTGAACGCATCCTATTGGTTAATATAGCAGATCTAGTTGAACGCATCCTATCGGTTAATATAGCAGATCTAGTTGAATGCATCCTATTGGTTAATATAGCAGATCTAGTTGAACGCATCCTATTGGTTAATATAGCAGATCTAGTTGAACGCATCCTATCGGTTAATATAGCAGATCTAGTTGAACGCATCCTATTGGTTAATATAGCAGATCTAGTTGAACGCATCCTATTGGTTAATATAGCAGATCTAGTTGAACGCATCCTATCGGTTAATATAGCAGATCTAGTTGAACGCATCCTATTGGTTAATATAGCAGATCTAGTTGAACGCATCCTATTGGTTAATATAGCAGATCTAGTTGAACGCATCCTATTGGTTAATATAGCAGATCTAGTTGAACGCATCCTATTGGTTAAAGGAAAATTCCGGTTTTTAACACTTTTAGCCCATTTTCTGTAGTGTCCAGGATGAAATCGAATGATCGACACCAAAATTTTGGTGTCGATCGGTCGAACGGTTTTTCTTCACGAAACTTTTTTGGGAACGTCATTGAACAGCGCTGACGACCCGGTGAGTAGCATATTTTAAAAAAAGAACGTTTAAGGTTGTTTTAAGGACATTATCGGACATGCTCTATGGAAGCCATTCTGAAGCAGCCAGGGGGGGATTCTAAATGAGCCAAAAAGCAGAGACAGGACCAATTGTCAAAATTTTGGTGTCGATCATTCGATTTCATCCTGGACACTACAGAAAATGGGCTAAAAGTGTTAAAAACCGGAATTTTCCTTTAATATAGCAGATCTAGTTGAACACATCCTATTGGTTAATATAGCAGATCTAGTTGAACGCATCCTATTGGTTAATATAGCAGATCTAGTTGAACGCATCCTATTGGTTAATATAGCAGACAGACAGGCTGACAAAATGTCCGATAAAGGAATGATTTTATCATCCAAGGTTTCCATCCCAAATCAAACACTTCCTGATCTACTATGAATTCTGCATTAAACATAGATCTATAAAATCTGCATAACTCCAAAAAAGAATCTGGATCTTTATCCAGAAATAAACAGAAAGCAATGAAATATTTTATATAATTTAGGGATTCCTTTGGTAGAAATGAAAGAATGTTTAGCATCTCCTCCTGTGAGCTGGAAGAAATCAAACCTTGATAGTTAGACTAAGGGATTCTTTAGGCTTGGCAGAGGATGATCAGCCACATCTAGTTTATTAAGTAGCGAGAGCAGGGAGAGCCTTACTGCTGAGAGCGAACCATCAGAGCGGAGCGTAAAGCGCAGACTCTGAGCTAAGCTACGCAAAGACGCATTTCTGCACAGCTGGAAGATCAGAGTTAGTCAGAGTTCAGCGCGCCGTACCGGATCATTCCGGATTATTTTCTCCCTGCTGCTGACAGGATCCATCTGAGGTCATGCAGAATGAGCAGCGCTGCAGGCAGGTGGGGGCGTGGCCAAACAGGACGCAGTGGTACGGCTGATACTGCTTAGCAGATTACAGCACCATGATGCACTTTAAATGTCTGACAGACCATCTGCTAACGTCTTCATTTAGTTTCGTCTCGTTGACTAAAACTCAAACCCATGACTCGTCATGTTTTAGTCATCAAAGATCCATGTTTAACTCGTCAGCTTTCATTATTGTAATGAAAAAAAGGAACATCACTAGAGGATGTGGTGTAAAACATGTACGGGGAATACAAATGTAGTTTGAAGTTAATAGAAAGAAGTAACTTTAGAGGGAGGCTGACGTGTGAATAAAGAGCCGTTTACTGCTGAAAGGAAAGGGGAAATTAACTCTATTCTTATAATATGCAAAGCAGAATGAAAGTAATCAAACTAGAATGACCTGTGATATTTCTATAACATGGACATTATATGTTATGGATGTAATGATTGATACTTTGAATACTGAGTATTGGTTAAAGACAGCAGGAAATATGAATGTTGGTGCATATTTGAATTTTGGATTTGTGTCATTTTACTCAAGATAACAGTTCAGTCTGCTCCAAAATGCAAGTTGTCTGCTTCCAATCTAATATTAAAAGCCTCTTTGATAATTATTGATTAACTTAGGAAGGTTAATCTAAATGTGTTTGATTCTTTAATTCTAAATTGTGCTTGAATCTTGCTGCAGCGTCTCCCCTGCTAATAACATTAAATTTTTTAAATTTTAAATTTTTTTCACTTAGGATAGCGGAAGGTTTAAACACTGCCTTTAAACTTAGGCTCAGTTTAACCCGATTCTTTCTGGGGCTGAGGGGATTTCTTGGATTCTTGCCTCTTTCTTGCTCCACGTTGTTGGAACTGCGAGTCTCTGTCTCATTTATCTTCATCTAAAGCTAATTTGACCATAATCAAAATATGCACACCTGTATGCTGGTGCTAAGCGAGCGTCCCACTCTAGATTCCTCATGTCTCACCAAAATTAAATATGTTTCTTGCTATATTTACAAACCTTCCTGATTGTACCAAACAGAGGCCTCTGTGTACTACTCCTGGTGAGGGTCTGGTGTTCTCAAGAGGAAAAAACAAATCTACCTTTGTCCTCTAAATTAATTTTAAAACTCTTTGAGCCATGCTGAAGATTTCTGACCGTGTGAAAAACATCAGATCATAATCTCCTGCTGACCCCTGGAAACATTAAGTCAGAAGTCCTCCATCCTCCAT
Source organism: Cyprinodon tularosa (assembly GCF_016077235.1). Classification (NCBI taxonomy): domain Eukaryota; kingdom Metazoa; phylum Chordata; class Actinopteri; order Cyprinodontiformes; family Cyprinodontidae; genus Cyprinodon; species Cyprinodon tularosa. The sequence goes on from NW_024038342.1 coordinate 94,357, forward strand.
GCATTTGGACTGAGCTCAGGAATTAATCCCAGGTTGATCAGACACTCTGATCATACCTGCTCCCAGAAAAATCAGTTGAGGAGATCCTGACGATAACGCCATGTTGTCGTGGCGGAAAGATATTCAACTATACAGAGATAGATGGATTTCACTCAGTTGGCATTTCATTTCATCTTTGCAAAGAGAGAACAGGACATCATCCAGCCCTTACTGCAGAGTAATCAGCCCTGTTGATCTGCTCTGATAGCTGGCCTTAATTCCTCATTTCACTCCCCTGCCTGCTTCTGCCTGCTTCCTAATCATCTCTGATCTCCTCCACCTGTAGGTTCTGCTTTATGTTCGGTGCAGCCCAGCTATCGAGGCCAGATCATTGTTTTGCATCTTGTGTTCTGTTTGGTCTAGTTCTAAGGTTCCTGTCCTGGTTCCCGGGGGCCCGTGGAGTCAGAGGGTTTCCGTGTCTGTCTTGTCTCCTGATGTGTCCTGGTCCTTCTCCTCAGGCTTTTGGAACGTGGAGAGGATCAGTTTTATTCCTGTAAGCCTGGCTCCCAGCAGCAGACATAGACATGTTATGGCCGTGGAGCTCTGAGGCCGAATGAAGAAAACCCAGCACTCATTAATCTGCATAAACCTACAGAAATATTTGTAAGAGGGAATTAATCGTAGATAGATTTTTTCCCACCACAGAGGACATCTATAATACGTTTTTCTATTGGTATCAGTGTTAATTTCGTCAGCTTTTTTAAATTTAGTCTTAGTCTTAGTCACAATGACAAAAATCTATTTTAGTCTTAGTAATATTTAGTCATTGCCTTCCCGATTTAGTTTTAGTCTTAGTCTAAATGACGAAAATAGTCCAGTTTTAGTCAATACTGTAAATTATAGAACTTCTCCACACACTGCTTTTTTAAACATATATATCACACTGTACAGATTAAAACTTCACCACACACTGCTTCTCTTTTTCTCTATTTTATTTATATAACACTGTGCAGAATAGAACTTCACACACTGATTCTCTTTTTAACATATATCACACTGTAAACATTAAACCTTTGGTCAGCTTGTTTTATCATATCCATAGTCTTCATCCTCAATGGTCCTTGCAGGCAGGCCAGAACCCCCAATCCACTTTGCCATTGAGTTCTCCAGGGCTTTCTGCTCTTTGGTGTAAGGGGTTGGGGTGCATCTCTGCAACAGACTTTCCTTCCTACCCCAACCTCTGATTTGGCTGTGTTGTCACAGTGTTGAAATTTAAACAATTAATATCCAGTTTATCAGCAGAACATCTTTTTTCTATGACAGAGAGACAGACAGACACAGGCACAGGAAGGCTCACACACATACAGCCAGATGCATGCGCGCCCGCGCACACACATATGCATTCACATGCATGCACGCACTAACACACCCATTCTCACTACTACCGGCCCACCCGTTCCTTACCGTCTTCCATATGTCAGCTGTTGGCTCCTCAGATGTCACTTGATTTTCGCTGTGTTCTTCCCTGCCAATTTGAAGCTGCAGACTCTTTGGTGGCGTCTTTCCTCCGGTGTTTTCCTTTGTGTTGTAAACGAAATGGCTCCATACATCCAGGCGTTGTTTAACAAACCGCACACCAGTATCCGCAATGACTGCGAAGTTGAGTATAATGAGTATAAGCCCTCTGCTACTACCGACTGAGCGGCACAAGGCGCTGTGGGACGTGCGCCATGTAGGGACAAATGGAGCAACAACGCGTAATCTTCTATGACACTCAAGAAACACTTATATTAACAATTACAAATTAATCATAAACAATCATAAACAATTACATTACATTTCTTAATGTCCATTCGTCAATGGATCGTACATTTTGTCTGTTGTAGTCTTGTTGATGAAAATCATTTTTTGTTTTCGTCATATTTTTATTTTCTGGAATCTATTTTTTGTTACTGTCTCATCATAGTCACGGGAAAAAGGGGCGTTGACGAAATATTTTCGTCATCGTCATGGTTGACGAAATTAACACTGATTGGTATAAAACAGTGAGTGACTTTATAAATGTAATTTTCGAGGTCTTAACAGGTTCACTTAAACCAAACACATTGACCTCTTAAGCTGCTGATGGTCCCACTGTCACCAGCTCACCTTGATCTATTTATAGAAATTTCTGAAACACAGACATGTATTTTTTCATCCGCATGCCTTTCATGATGGGGCTTTAAAATTTTCTAAAAAATATTTCCAAATTATGTTTTACAAACACCTTTTGTTTTACAGCTTTGCAAACAAAATGAGATTTAAAATTCCACCTGCCATGTTTGACTCTGATGTATTGATTGGATGGAGGGTTAAAGTAAGAAGAGATGAAGGGATGGATAGATGAGGGTCGCTGATGTCATGCAGAAGATTTTACAGCCTTGGCCGGAAGCTCGGTTGGCTGCTCATACGCTGAGATGCCTGACCTAAACACCACATGATGAAGATGATTAGTGAAGCAGAAACAGGTTGCTTGGTTCCCTGATTCTGTAATGAAGAGCAGGTGAAGTGTTGATTAGCATAGGTATTCATAATCATTAATAATCAGCATTGTCCTTTATATCCAGTGTGGTGTTCTGGTTGAGATTAATAATAGTTCGGGCCTCCACGGGGGTAGGGAGCCATGCGCTTTTGATCAGCAGTCAGCAGTAGCTGCCGTTGCAGGGTGATTATGGTCTGCCGTGCCTCTTGAAGTTGACGTGTCAGCTCTGCATTTTCTCGGGTCAAACGCTGATTCCCTGCCTTTGCCTTGCGTTTGTACATGGTGCGGCGAATCATTTACAAGGGACGACGTGAGTAGATGTGCGTCAGACCCTTCATCAACTTTGAATACATTTCCGTGCTCATAGAAGTGATTTCAGGCTTAAGGTCATCGTCGGTTTCATACGATTCAAGAGGATGAGCCAAGAACCTTGCAACGTGGCGAGATTCCTCAGGGGTGAGCACCATGCTCGCAACGACAACGTGTGCTGGTTCTGGCGGAGAGGCAGACCTCATCTCGTTTAGCTCGGCCAGCAAGCCTGAAGTGGATGGCAGCTCCTGAAGCGATCTGATGGGCGGTAGTCGGTCCTCCGGGTTCTCTGGACTGGCAGGGGTGCTGTTTGGGCCGAAGTCGATCCTGAGGGTCCCAGGTGATGGCGGGTTGGACATTGGCCTCCCTATAGGTGATGGTGGTTGATGATCCGGCTGCCTTCTGGGTGTCATCATTGGTCTGTTCCACCCCGGAGGTGCGATGCCTGGCCCCCCTGCAGGATCTTCTGGCTGCCTGTTAGGAACATTGGAGCCTGCGGCTACTGCTACTTGTGTGCCTATCGACGAATGTTTGTTGGGTCCCCCGGGCTTGTTACACTCTATCCATGCCTCTACAGTTTGGGGATTATTTGGGGGATAGAGGCCATAATAGGTCTCCTCAATTATCTCGTAAGACTCCGCCATGTTCAATTAATCTGCATTTGGAGACATAGTGTAGCATATTTATATATCATTATGAGGCATATTATTTCCCTAAATCGATAAAACTTCAGCATGCAAATTACTATATCTAAGTGAGTAAATATATGAGTCATCGTTATGCATGTTAATATACATATATACAATTTTTGTTATTAAAGAAATGCACGTAACTGGTGGGGGTGGGAGGAGATCATGGTTAAGCTCTATATGACTTGGTCTAACTGTCCAGTTACACTTACAACAAGCTTTGAGACCAATCCCCGAACAAGGGGTATGACGCAACAAATAACTATCATTATGATTAATATTATTGCTCCTAGAACCATCCCTGCTGCCTTAAGATATTTTCCCCATCCAAGCTTATCGAACCAATCCCAGAATCCCTTCAACTGAGTGTTCCAATTGGACTGCAGCACATGTTCATCTCTCGTAAGTTTCATTTCCTGAAGGACTCCTGTGAGGCTGCCATTTACATCTGTATGCATAGGAATCAAAGTACAACAATCTTCTCCAATATAATCACATATTCCTTGGTCCCCAGCCATGCAGAATTCTAGCACGAACCTACTCTGCAGAACCATTAGTGAAGTGGCATGCAATTGATCCTTTACCAGATCTACGCCCTTTATTGTAAAATTTATAAACCTTTGTTGATTATACCATAGGAGATTTACCCATCTACTATTGCGAGGTATATACTGCGCATTAACAATTGATCCATAGATTGGTACTGCACCAGCCCCTCTTCCGCTTTCTATCCAACCACTCCCTATGGCAACCTGGTCTTCAGGTACTCCATGTGGGATCTGATCCCAGGTGATATATACCTCATCCGATGTTTTCCACTCGTGTTTAACAGGAGTACTTCTTTTAGCACGACTGGTTATTTCATTAATGCCTATTGGGTTATTTACTATTAACTTTTGTTGTCCTGTCAGCATTACTGGTGCACAGATCCCTTCCCACTGATTGGGTAGTGTGGTCAACATCTGTGTCTCATTGTGACACATCCAAAAAATGTCACCTAAAGGGGCAGATCCCTGCGCTAGGCTCTGTATTCGGTATTGAGATACACTTGAAGGTTGGAACTCATAGATGACTTGTCCCCCATCTGGTACTACTTGTTCACAACATATGGTAGCCTTTAAACTAGTTTTACAAAACTTAACGTGGTGAGTGGAGTTCCCTCCTGCTTTCGGTGGGTACAATGTTCTATTACTACATGTCACTAGTCTATCCGCTGTCCACATTTGACTAGAGGTTCTATTGGTCACCTCTTCTAGTTCTTTCCCTCGGGCTATACAAAACGGAAAAATCAGGTCAGCTGGTTTTTGTACTACTGGTGGGAGGGAGAACATACTCATTACATCGTTTATTGAGGAGTTCAGTGCTCTGGGGCATACTGTCCAATTCTTTGACCATGATCTCATACCTGCAGCCATATGCATGGCACAGTGAGCAAAGCACCTTATCCCTACTTCTTGGCAGTCACCTATTTTACTTCCTGGTAGAATCCGAAGGGCTGGTAACTTTTTAACATTATAACAGACTATACAATCATCTTTAGGACGTCTTTTGACTTTAAACATTGTCTGGACAGAGTACTGAATCCATTGTTGGAACATATTGTTTACCCAGTGTGCAGTTTTTAATTTGTCTAGATCTCTTTTCTGTCTTCTATTCATTAGCTGTACCACTCTCTACGCTCTTTCTACTGTCATTACTTGTTTTGTTAGTGTGTTTTGGCATATGTTTGTTTTGCATCTTACCTCAATGATCACCATCCCATCCCCACGGCAGTCTATGCTTTGTGGAACTCCAAGCCAATGTTTCCCCATTGAGTTACCTAAAATTTCTTCAGACATTACATAATCATATCCTTTGATTTGCACATGCATTAGTGATATATTCTCCCTGTCATTATTACTGATTACCCCTTGGTTAGTAGCTAGTTATTATTGCTAAGGCGCATGTTTGTGTTTGACGCATTGAATGTGAGTGTGCATTGTTAGTAGTAATCTTAATAAGATCCCCCCTTGTTAACCCACAAAGGGTTCACACAACAAGAAAACTAGTCAGACTCAGAAGAAGACGCATGCGAGAGACGCCCAGACGGCGATGGGGTGGGCGGGACCGATTCGCCCGGCGGCCCACTTGCCGTGGAGGAGGAAGGGGAAAGGGAGGGGAGGAAAGGGGAAGGTGCAGGTGAGGGATGTGAAGGGGACAGGACTCCACCAGCATCTGATGGGCCAAAAGAAAGAAGTTTGTCCAGTGCCTGAACGAGGGATGGATCAGGGTCAGACCCAGAAGAACTCTCAGCGGCAGAAGGATCATCATCATTGCCACCAGAGTCAGAAGGCGGAGGGGAAGCATAAGAATGAACACTGTCATCCTCAGAGTCCCCTGACATTGGAGACCGCCGGGCCGCTAGGCGTGCCGAACGCCTTTGACCATGTGATGTGGACGGTGGTGAGAGTACATCAGTGCCTGATCCCAACGTCTGTGAGCTTGTGGTGGGGTGCTGCGGAGGGAGACTTGTTGCTGCCCTGTCAGCATGCGCAGAGCCCGTTGGTCCTGGATCAAGTCCAGGTGGGTCTGGCGGCCGATGCCGGGTGCAGTGGTTTTTGTGGAACCAGAAGGGCCTACCTTCAACTTTCAGGGCAGTGGGAGTGGTAAGTACAACTTTAAAGGGGCCTTCCCTACGAGGCTCGTTCCACTGACGTCTAAAGACTCGTATGAACACACTGTCACCAACTTGAATGTCCCTGACATCCACTGGAATGTGTGTCTCGTCTCGGCGGTGAGCTGCTTTCACCTGTTGAAATATAAGCCTGTGAATGCGGGTTAAGGATCTGAGGTAATCCCCCAGTTCACGCTCGAGCTGTGCCAGGGAAACCTCCTCCTGCTGGGGTCCTCGAACCTGTGGGAGAGGCATTTGTCGACCTGTAAGCATTTCATGAGGGGTAAGATGGGTTATTCGGTTAGTTTGAGAATGCATTGCAATCAGTGCAACAGGCAAGGCGTCAACCCATGTTAAACGGTTGTTGCTGTCAGCAATAATCTTCGCAAGCTTCGATTTCAGCACTCCGTTAGCTCGTTCCACCGATGCCTGTGATTGGGGATGATACACACAACCAAATTTCTGTTTTATGCACAACTGTTTGAACATTTGCTGGATCACATGTGAAACAAAATGAGGTCCATTATCAGATGATATTGTATCAGGCATGCCAAATCTGGGAAAAACTTCTTTGCACAAAAACCTTGCTGCTGCTTTGTGGTCGTTCCTAGCAGTGGGGCATGCCTCCACCCATCTGCTAAACCTACAAACAACCACCACCATATACCTCTTTCCCTGAACCCGAGTTATCATGTCAACGTAGTCCATAATGAGATGGCGGAACGGACCGTCTGCCATGGGAATATGTGCTAAGGGCTGGGTAAACATTTTACGCACATTATACTTAGGACAATGTGGGCATAAGGCCAGTTCTCTGTCTACCATAGGTGTCATGTAAGGTGACCACCAGACTGCCTGTAACTTTTGAATAACTTGGGCTCGTGAACAATGATCAGGTCCATGCATTATTTTAATGGCGGTTGGTAACAAAGACAACGGCAGTACAAAATGCCCTTCGAAAACTTCGCCACAACCTATTGAGGGGTGTGATAGACGTGTCGCCCCCCTTTGCACCCACAGAGGCTTTTCCGCTTCAGATACTCTATTCTGGGCTTCTATTAACGAGGCTAGATTAGTAATAGGTTCACATTCAGCTATATGAACCATTGGTCCCTGCACTGCAGGTCCTGTGGCTTCTTTGGCTGCTTCATCTGCCAAGTTGTTTCCTATGGCGATGGGTGTCTTTGCTGTCTGATGAGCTGCACATTTTACAATAGCTAACGCAGATGGAAGTGACATAGCTTGTATTAATTCCACGACAGCTTGCCTATGTGTCTGTTCTAACAAACCCTCGTTGTTTCCAGATGCTTGCGTTTATACGGCATACCCCGTATCCATATGCACTGTCAGTATAGATTGTCACTCTTTTACCAGTAGCCAATTTACAGGCAGCTGTTAATGCCTTTATCTCTGCCAACTGGGCAGAGCAGGGTTGGTCAAGGCTCATTGTCTGTACTTTGGTAAAGGTCCCATCGGGGTTAAGTTGGACTATTCCATATCCAGCTCTATTCCCTGTTTCACCTCTGACGCATGATCCGTCTACGAACAGCGTCAGGTCAGATGGGATTGGATGATTGTATAAGTCCTCCCTTACCTTCATGAAGGTGTCCGTCTCCTGGAGACAATCATGGGGCTCACCTTCTGTGGGCAATACCATTCTTGTGGCTGGGTTGATGGTGGTACAACGTTGTATTGTTAAATCAGGTCCTGAAAGCAGAACTTCATAACCTGTTCGACGAGCTTGGGTTATCACAAAGCGCGGGCTTGTGAGCAGTGCATGTAATTGATGTGATGTATACAAAATAACCAGGTGGCCCATAGTAATAACTGAGGCCTTTTTATATGCGAAGTCTGCTGCTGCCAAACCCTGGTAGCAGGGAGGCAGACCTTCTTCGACACCATCTAATTTTGTGCTGTAATAAGAAATCGGCTGTTTACCTGTGGGGGTGTCTTGCATCAATACTGCACATGCATACCCTTGTCGCTCAGCCACATAGAGATGGAATGGTTTGCCGTAATCTGGATTGGCCAGAGCAGGAGCAGTTTGGAGATCTTGTTTCAGCAGCTGGGTGCGTTCCAGCGTTCTGCCTCGTCTGTCCATTACAATTGAGCCGACTGGTGTCCTTGACCCGCGGCTTTAATCATTGCTCTCAGTGGAGCCGTTTTGATGGCATAATCACACACCCACGGTCTGCTGTAACCTGCCATGCCAAGGAAAGACAACATGTGACCAACAGTCTGAGGTTTGGGCATTTGGGTTATGGCTTCCAGTTGGGACGGTGCGATACACCTCTTGTCTCCACTGAGTTGCCTGCCGAGATACTCCACTATTTGCTGGCAGAATTGCAATTTTTGTTTACTTACTTTGTGTCCTCCTTCTGCCAATGCAGTCAACACTGTGATGGAGTCTCTCTCACACTGCTCTTTAGAAGCAGAACAAATCAAAATATCATCAACATACATCAACATTGTAGATGGTATGTCAAGGTGATTTTAATCATTCGCCAGTACACGATTGAAAATTGATGGCGAGTGTACAAAACCCTGTGGTAATTGCGTATAAGAATACTGTGGTCCTTTGTACGTAAATGCAAACAAATACTGGGAATCTGGATGGACCGGTACACTGAAAAATGCTGAACACAGATCTATCACAGTAAACCATTTGGCACCTGGAGGTATATTACTCAGTAGTGTGTGGGGGTCTGGTACTACTGGTATTTCTTCTGCTACAATAGCATTAATTAATCTTAGATCATGGACTAGTCTATAGTCATTTCTGTTGGGCTTTCTGATGGGAAAAATTGGGGTGTTACAGGGGCTTACTGTTGGTTTAAGAACTCCTGCTGTTTCTAATCCTGTAATGATAGGCTGTATTCTTTCTACTGCCTCTCGTTTAAGTGGGTACTGTCTTTGGAAGGGCAATTTAGCATTTGGTTTGATGGTGAATTTGATGGGGTCTGCTCATTTTACTAATCCTACATCTGTTTTACTTTTAGACCATACCTGCTCTGGAACTTGTTCTAATAATGATTCATGTTCTTCAGCCACTGCCATTTGTCTTTTCCCAGGAACTTTAATGTGTTCTGCTATTACTTCATCAGCTTGTGAATATGAGATTTTGAAAAACAGTCCATCTTTTGACATGCTAATGCAGTCCCATGCTGTGTCAATCCATTCGGTGACTTGCTTGGCTTCTTGAACCATGGGTCCTAGATCATGTGACTCATACTCTTCTGCAATCAGTAATGTGACATGTGGTGCTGAGTTGGTAACCTGGAACCATTCTGCTACATCTTTATCAGGAAATGTGACAACAGCTGCAGCTTCTTGTGGTCCAACCACTATGTCTGCATACTGGATGACAGTTATTTTGTTGTTTATGTCTTCATCCCAGCTTTTCTCGTAGTCTTCATGTGTTTTGCCTTTGTCATAAAACACACAATGGAGAGGAAGAAAAGGTTCTTTAGATTTCTCGTAGTGATTCATTATCAGGGGTCTCCATGTTTCCCACTCCAGTTGGAGGAAGGAAGTTGGTGATGTGAGTTTCAGCCAAAATACTTGGTCTTCTAGTTCATGACTTGTTGCCTGGGGGGTCATTTGTGGGCCTAGTGGCATCATGTAGGCTTCATTGTTGCCTGTTGCTTCAAAAGAAATTCCATTAGTGGTACATTTAATTTTTGCATTGAGCTGGCACAGCACATCTCTACCCAGTAGATTGATTGGCGTATCTTCTGAGTAAAGCAGTGGTGCATACACAGTCTTTTCACCTATGATCATGGGAACTGGCTCAGTTATGGGTATTATTTGGGTCTTCCCAGAGAAACCTACTGTTCGAATCTTTGATGCTGAGAGAGGCAGGCCAATTCCACTTTTCCCTATACAGGAGTAGGCCGCTCCTGTCTCAATCATGAAGCAATGATGACTGTTATATATAGTGACATCAATAGTGGGTTCTGTTTGTGGGCGTTGGGTTAATACAGGTAGAATGGCCTCTCCATCAGGTTTCTCTGGGCACCCCTATAGCCAGTACATCTCTTGTCCTGCTCCATAGGTGGCTGGTCCAGCAGTAGGGGGCTGAGGTCCCATCCATGGGTTAGTGGGGCAGTCCCTTTGCCTGTGTCCGACTTGTCCACATCCCCAGCATTACAGCATCGCTCGCTGTTGTCCCATGTCTGGACCTGCCTGGGGCATCTGCTGGTCTTGGCCTTGAGGGGGCCCTCTTGGGGCTCCTTGTGGTCCCCTCCATCTTCCCCGCATGGGTGGCCCCCCCTCATCCTCTTCCAAACACTGCTTGTTGGGGGCCTCCTCCTTGGTTTAGATGCACATGAATAGGAGGGACTGGTTGAGGTTGGGTCTGCTGTGGCAGGGCTCCTCCCACAGGTGGCGCTACAGGATATTGCATCTGCTGTGTGGGCGGAGGGATGACAGGAGACACTACTGGTGCTTGTACGACTGCCTCCCCTGTTGGTGCTCCCTCGGTTGGGGGTGTGGCTGCCACAGTCAGTGCTGCTTGATGTTTGGGCTTTTCTTTTTCTTTCTTTGCTTTGGACAATTCCCCAATCTGCAGCTGGGTTAGCTTGGTGGCCAGCATCTTGCTTTGGTCCTCAAAGGCCCGTTTCTCGGCCCGATGCATGTTTACATAGTTAATAACATGCTCAGAGAACAGAGGCCAGTCCATCTTCATGAGCCCCACAACTCCGTCCAGTTTGGCTTGTACTTCTTTGGGCATGGCCTCTCTGATGTAGGTTCTGAACAGGGGGCCAGATGTCTTCTGTTCATTCCCATCACTTCCAGTCTCTGTTTTCCATTTCTGTTGAAACCTGTGCAGAAACTGGGCGGGGCTCTCATCATCCTTTAAACATTCTTGTCTCAACTTAGTTGGATCACTGCAGGTGGGGTATTTGCTACTCAAGGCTGCCCACACCTCAGGTCTTATGTGGTTGAATGGTATCTTGTCATACTGGTGTGAGGTCATGACCCTTGGAAGCTGGGCTTTGTCGAACACCTCTCTGGCTGCTGAGTGTCCTACTGTTTTGATTAGCAGCGCCTTGATGTCTCCAGCTGCCAGATTGATGCCTCCAGTGATTTCTTCCAGCTTTTCTATCCACCTGTCAGCTCCATCTGCCAACGGGGTCAGTCTTCCAGCAAGTGTGATCGTGTCCATAAATGACCATGGCACATATCTGTCTTCATGAGGTCCTTTAGACAGCAAGGGAGCTATATAATCCCCACCCTGACCTTGCTCTGTCTTCTGCTGTCGTGCTTGGGACCTGGCCAGCATTGTGCGTGGGCCGCTTCTTACTATTTGCAGATCCACGTCACATTCAGCTGCGAGTGGCTTTTGTTCTTTTGCCACTGGCCTGCTTTTTTCTTTGGACCCCTCATAAAATGGGTTCTTTGACGGCAGTATGTCTGAGCCTTCATCCTGCGTTTCAAAGTCCTCCCATTCAGTGACATCACTTTCCATTGAGGCCTCCTCCTCACATTCCGTCTCTTCTCCCTTTTTTATTCCTGCTTTGTCAATCAGGGTCATAGTCCGTGGGCTTGGCTGGTCTGGGTAATTAGCCTGGGCATCTCTTATAAGCTGCTCTGCTTCCATTCTCTTCACTTTTTCTAATTCTTCATTTCGTCTTTTCTTCTCCTTTTGTTTTTCTATTGTCTTTCTCATATCCCTTTAATATTTCACTTGTGCTTTTTCTTTTTCTCCTCTGATTAGTGAAAATTCTTTCCTCAGTTCCTCCAGCTCCTTGTCTATTTTTCCTGTCAGTGATTCGGTTTCATCCATATATGTCAACTTAGTCCTGGGTTCTGAGTGGCATGTGGGGCCCCTCTGATATGGGGTTCGTCTGCGACGTCTTGGGGTAGTGTGTAGCTATAGCGCGTGATCTTCTCCTTAGTCCCGTTAAGGATCTGTCTGATTCTTCGTCTTCACTGCTTTGATCACACTCTTCCTGCTGCGTGTCACTCATTTCTTTTTCTGCTTCTTCCTCATCTTCTTCTAACACTAATTTAAGTTGTCCTGTAATTTTTCCCTTGCTGCCTGGTTTCTCTATCATTACTGGATACTGGCCTGCTACGCTGGGGTGATAAGGTGGTGGCTTATGATCGGTATAATTGGGAGCTGTTGGACTCTTACGGTGTTCAACTTTAAAATATCGCAGGATGTCTCTCTGTTCAGCATGTTTCTGTTTTTTTATGCAAATGCATTCGGTCTCGTTTTTTATCTTTATCCCTCAATTTTTCTTCTACTTCATCACAGCATGAAGGATCAAAGCTGCCCTTTTTAGGCCAGCGATTTTTCCCAGATGTTATCTTATGGCATTCTGTCATGCATTTTTGAATTTTGCGCTTATTGGATGGATGTGTCATTATTACCAGTTTGGCAGGCGTTAGCCCCTCAGTCTGTTTGCTCACATTGGCTCCCATGGCAACCAGCAGTCACTCAACCCTTGAGGTCTGTGCCTATTCACCAACCTTTATAGTCCTTAATTAATTTTAATTTAACTGGTTCCTCTCTCTCCAATACAGATCGTGTTTTATTTTTTATTTTTTGTCTAATTATTCTACTTCTTAATTTTTAGATCTCTACAATTTGAGTTAGGATCTCTAATAAAACAAATTTATAATATTATTTTCATACTTTTACTGAGTATTCGGTTTAGTTACTCTATATTTAATGTATATAATTTTTATTCACTTATAACCTGTTTTGTAGTTTTAAATTGGGACCTTGTTAATTTATTTTATTCTTTTAACCATGTGTTTTTCAGTTACCAATTCTGTTATAGTTACCAATTCTGTTAAAACTGCATTCAGCTCGGCAAAGAACTCATGCTCTTCCTCAACACTGAAGTCCTCAGACATTTTTCTTTCGTTGTTTCTTTCTTTGCACAGGTAAACAGCACATTTCTTCTTCTACGCTTGCATTATCGGCAGAGCAGACGCTGAATGCGCACTTTCATATGGTTTGGTCTGCCGGCTTCCGTAGCGTCGTGAACACGCAGGCGCGCGCTTTCAGGAAATCCTATACACTACTGCTTATGCTCTAAAAACATTCTAAATGACTTCGTTTCGAGTAAATTCTGGATGCTACCCACTCAGGACACTTGGAATACATTGGACGAGCAGTATGGAGGAATATTGACACGTTTTTTGTGGACTTTTATGGACCGTTCTGCCTCGGGCGCCATAGACCTCCATTATTTGAATGTCAGCAGACAGCAAGAAGCCTCCCAGATCTCCAGATGCATTTGAGATATCAAAAAAGTACTCCAGAGTGTTGTTCAGCATGGGGGTGAGTAGAAAATGAAGGCTAATCATGTTTTGGGGGTACTATTCCTTTAACACGCGTACTTTAATGTTCCGGATTTATGGCTTCCACAGACTATGTCAAACGCCTTGACCAATCTGTCCCTTTACCAATCGTCCGCTCAGAACATTGCCTGTTAAGCTTAACTTATACACAAAATAATTCAAACACAGAACAGTTCAAATACAGAATAATACAAACATTAATTAATACTTAAACCATGCATTCACATATACATTCATACATACCCGGACCTTTCCCCAGCTTAGTCTGCCTTTTGTATATTCTTATATAAATACTTATTAAATTTGCAAAATACTTATTAAATTTGGAATACTAGGTTTTTTTAGGAGAGCTCTTTTGGCGCCTTACACCCACAAGCCGTCGCCGGAGGCTGGTTCCCCATTACTTTAGAAAATTATAACAAATTGTATTTCAGTTGTAAATGATGAATATTGGGCCCTTGGGGTTCCTGGCCTCCAACTGGTGCCTGCAGGTTGTCCGACGCCTGGGGCTTCCTCCTGGCTGGCTCGCCAAAAATGTCGTGGAAACTGTTATCCCAACGACTTAAATTTGAAGCTAAGTCTTATAAAAATTCTAAGTTCTCAAAAAGCTGTAAAAAAAAGTCTTCAGACAATGTTCAAAAATCAGGCAGGGGCAACTGGGTCCAGGTCCAGAGTGTTTTATTTACAGAACACACATTAGTTGTTCACCGGTGAGCAACAACTGCTGACTTACATGCAGGAAAGGGCCCCCTTTTATTCACTCCCGGGGCTCGGGGCTCTTTCATCTTGGTGGAAGACCCACCTTCAAACCATATTTTATATTTTTAATTGAAGCCTTTCTTTGATCTATCAAAGCTTTTTCCTTCACAAGTCATAGTGACATTTCTTGTAGATCATGATGACATTTAGTGCAGTTAAATCAAAAACACATCATAGTCTTAATCATCAATATGTCAAAACAATTTTTTCATCCAGTGTGACTTATGATCATAATATTACATTAACAAAAAGGTCAGCATAAGTTTAAAACTCAAAGTCCCAGTAAAACCTCCCTTTTTGTGTCAGAAGTATCGCACCGCATGCTTTGGAGATGACAATTCAATATATTACAATTAGTTCAGCTTAGCTGTGCATCCCTGTACAACCCATTCTCAATGCGTCTGTCTTACAAACAGGTCTCATCTCTGCACCCTGGTTTTCAAAGGCCTCAAATGGCCTTGGACTCCCTTGGATTGCTCCTGTTCTCCCGCTCATTCTAGGTGTTTTCCCACCCTGGTCTCATCTCTCAGACTTCAAAGGGCCCAGCTAAAAAAAGAGCCATACACACACTGTTCTCTTTCTCTCTCTTTGGCCTTAATAGCATAAATGTATTTATTGAGAAACAACTCTATATGCATTGTAAAACATTTAATTCTATTTCATTCTAATCATTGGTGCAGATTAATTCACTACAGGGGCATGCCATAGCTAACTAAGCTGTTTTAGTTCTTTGGAGAATGAAGATCAGGGGGTTTTGGCTATGAAAGGAGATATCGTAAAACCAGGGATGGTGGGTGGATGAGGATGGTGCGAACTCAGAGCAGTGGAGGAAGCCGAAGAAAGCTGGCAGGAACTTGGATTCTAGGGTTGGTTCTATGGATGGAAGAGGTTAACCTGAGATAGGATCCAAGGGTTGAGGAGGTCTGCCCTGAGAGGGAGTCCATGGGTGGAGCTGGGAAGCTCTTGTTTGCTGAAACCGTTAGGAAGCCTTAGATAGATATTTAACTCTTTAACAGTTATAAGGTTTGGATAGTGGTCGTACGAATTTTAAGAATTGAATGAGAATAAGTAAAGAAAAGGCCGATAGATGGACTTCAGCTTTCAGCACCATCATCCCACAGCATCTAATGGGCAAACTGTAACAGCTGGGCTTCAATACACCCCTCTGCTATTGGCTGCTAGACTTCCTCACCAACAGACCTCAGTCAGTCTGGGTTGGACAGAACGCCTCTGATGTCATCGGTCTAAGCCCCTCCCCTCAGGGCTGCGTCCTGCGCCCCCTGCCGTTCACCCTGATGACACACGACTGCGTCCCCAGGTTCACCACCGATCACATGGTGAAGTTTGCAGACGACACCACGGTGGTGGGCCTCATCAGAGACGACAACGACCTGGACTACAGAGAGGAGGTGGAGCAGCTGGTGGAGCAGAGATAACAGCCTGATCCTGAAGGTGGAGAAGACCAAGGAGATCATGATGGACTTAAGGAAGAAGCGGCCTAACCACGCTCCACTGCTCATCAACAGCTCAGCTGTAGAGGTGGTCAGCAGCACCACATTCATCCCAGACACCCTCACCTGGACTGGAAACACCACCTCACTGGTCCAAAGGGCCCAGAAGAGCTTGGACTTCCTGTGGAGGATGAGGAGAGCCCACCTGCCCCCCCATCCTCCCCACCTTCTCCAGAAGCACCATAGAGAGCGTTCTGAGCAGCTGTCTCACTGTGTGGTGTCTCACCCCCCCACCATGGACTGTTCTCCCTGCTGCCCTCTGGGAAGAGGCTTCACAGCATTCAATGCAGGACCAGCAGGTTCTGCAGCAGCTTCTTCCCCACCGCCATCACACTGATGAATGTTGTGTAATATGGGTTATTGTATTTTATTATTCTATTTGTTAGATTTTATGATTATAAAAAATGAAAATGTTACAACTATAAAGTTACAGTCGTTTGTTTATATCACTGTTTGTGTCATGATGGGTATCTGAATTAAGCAAAAATGCAGAACACACACGGAAACGGGGTAAAAGTTCAACAGAGTTTATTGTGGTTCACAAGCACACGATAAAGAATTAAATTAGGAACAGGTTCAGGGCTGGTTCACTAAAGTCTTGACTGGGACCGGAGACTGTTGGTTAGCAGAGTTCATAGGAAGCTAAGCGTCTAGCTTCAGGCTTAGCATGGCAGACCAAGATTTGAGCTTCCAGCTCACTGCAGAGAACAACAGGGAATATCCACATAGGATTCCTCAGGCTGAGCTTCCAGCTCATTGCAGAGAACAACAGGGAATATCCACATAGGATTCTTCAGGGTGATTCCACATAGGAACCTTCAGGTTGGCTCACCAGGGCAGATTAGCAGGTTAAGCTCTCCTAGAGCTTCAGGCTTGAGACTGGTTTCCTGTGATGCAGCTCTCCAAGAGCTTCAGACCAGAGACAGGGTTGCAGTGAGGCAGCTCTTCCTGAGCTTCAGACCAGAGACAGGTTTCCTGTGAGGCACAGACAAAGGAGAGATTAGAATCTGATCTCACACTAGAGACAACCAAGATTCAATCTGTAACAGAGGCTCAGGAAGCTAACCAACTAAGATCAACACTGCGGCGTGGAAGCAAGGTCTGGCAGGAGCTAATAAAGGGGAGGTCTCCTGATGAGTAGATGGAAATCAGGTGTGCTGGAAGGTTCCAGCTCCAGAAGACCCACGGCGCACTCTGCTGGAGACAGAGGGTAATCTCCAGATCCCAACAGTAACTCCAACCCTAAGGGAAAATAACAAAGAGCAGAACGGGATCCTCGGCGCCCTCTGGTGGGCAAGCCTGAGAATCCCAACAGAGCCCCCCCCTCAAGGGCGGATTCCAGACGCCCCCTGAAAAAGTCCAAAAAAACAAACAAAAAACAACCCACCCAGGGCGGGCGGAGGGGGCACTAAGGCAAGGAGGGCCAGAACCAACAGAAAAAAAAGTCCAAAAAACAACCCACCCAGGGTGGGCGAAGGGGGAAACAGGCCAGGAGGGCAGAAAACAAAACCAGAGTCCAGAACAAAAAACAATCCACTTATGGTGGACGAAAACAAAAGAAAAACCCAAAAAATTTCTTGGGCAACGTCTCTGGTGGCCGGTCGTGGGACCGGCAGCGGGACAGAGTCTCAGGTGGCCGGCCGAGGGACCGGCAGCGGGACAGAGTCTCAGGTGGCTGGCCGAGGGACCGGCAGCAGAGGCGTAGCAGATGCTCAGGAGGCCGACCGTTGGGACGGAGGCGAGGCCGATCCTCAGGGGGCCTACCGCTGGGCCGGAGGCGAGACAGATGCTCAGGAGGCCGACCACGGGGCTGGGGACGAAGCAGCGTCTTAGGGGGACCACCGCCCGGCCGGAGGCATGGCAGAGGTTCTGGAGGCGGCCGAGGATCCGGTAACGGAGCAGAGTCTTAGGTGGCCGGCTGCGGGGTCGGAGGCGAAGCTGACACTCTGGGGGTCTGCCATGGGGTCGGCGGTGAAGATGACGCTCCGGGGGTCTGCCGCGGGGCCGAAGGCGAAGCCGACGCCCCGGGGTTCTGCTGCGGGGCCGGAGGCGAAGTTGACGCTCCGGGGGTCTACCGCGGGGCCGGAGGCAAAGCTGATGCTCTGGGGTCCGGCCGCGGGGCCGAAGGCGAAGCAGCTTCTCAGAAGGATGACGCCCAAACTTCAGCAGGTACCCCCACGGGGTACCCCGTCCCCTCCTCGGCAGCTCAGGAACAGGCTCATTAGTGACCGCCGACTGTGGCTCAGGAGGAGGCTCTGAGGAGACCGCCAACTGCAGCGCTGGAGGAGGCTCTGAGGAGACCGCCGACAGCAGCTCTCGGATTGGAACAGGGTAATCTCCAGATCCCAACAGTAACTCCAACCCTAAGGGAAAATAACAAAGAGCAGAAGAGGATCCTCGGCGCCCTCTGGTGGGCAAGCCTGAGGATCCCAACAGTTTGTATATATATTTACTATTTTTGAAGGCTGCACTTTTAAAATAGATTAACTTGTCCAGAGAGCTGTTTCCAAAAACAAAATTTATTTTTGGCGATGAACTGAATGGAAACAGTTCCAGCCAGACAGATACATTCAGAGAGTATTGGGTGCTTGACTATGAAGAATGGATTGATTATACGGCCTTAGGAGGTTATATACCTGAGGATGCAGTTGAAGGAAACAGTGGGACGGGGTTGGGAATGAGAGACTGGGAGTGTGAGCTGCTAACTGGTGTTTAGTGGAAATCTAAATTAATCTGCACATGATTTTGGATTAATGAAATCTTTATTGATCATTTCTACGCCTGCTGCCTTATCTAAATGGATGAGGATGAATTTGTTTGATCATTGGTGCCTAAAGGATGGCTGAGATAAATATAGTATAAAAGTTTGAAGAGAATAGATGAAGGTGAAATTAATACTTGCTGGAGAGAGCTAAGCTCTGGGGGCCATTTTGCTGTAAGGGCAGAAAGCTATTGGGGGGGGGTGGGCTGCGTCTCTATACACAGCAAATTTTGCAGTGTTAAATCAACACTTATAGAGTTAAATTTAACACTATATCCGAGTGTATTTGGTCCTTATCAAAATAATGTTGAATTAACTCTTTCCAAAGTGTTGAAATTTCAGAGTGAAATTAACTCAGAATTGAGTTAAAATTTAACACCGGTTTACACTGTACAGTGTTAATAGAACTTAACACTGTAGGTTATTAACACTGGAGAGAGTTAAAATGATTCTCAGGAGTGTTGAAGAGTTACACTATTGGGGTGACAAATCAACTCTGATACAGATACTTTTTAACCTTGCACTGAGTTAATGGAGGTGAACACTGAAGACTCATAACTGTGTTAACTGTTCACTATTAATGTCTTGATTTACACTGTTGCAGTGAAAAAACCCCAACTCAAATTGAGTCAAATCCTAAAAGCCATTAACACTGTACAGATAAATATTTACACTTTTGTAGTGTTAAATTGCATCTATTACACTTTTTATAAATATCAATGAATAAAAACAAGTTATTGCAAAAATACATTTCAGAACTTTTATTTCACAAAAGCATGTTAGAAAAATATTTAATTTGGCATTTTTAACCATTACAAACATACTCCAGAAACCATTTACATATGCAGCATTTAAAGGAGAAAAAAAAAAATGAAGTCATGCAATAGGTGTACCTGCCGTGCCAGGTATCCTAATGCAACTTGTTTGCATGCACATAAACTTTTGGGTGCACAAGACAATGTAACAGGTCATAACAGTGTACCACTTAGCAGCACTGGCCCCAAGCCTACATAAAATGACAATATGGAACAACATATAAGGCCATATGTCCTATACTTCATTTGAAGAGTGAACAATAAGAAGTAAAAGATAATTTATGTGCAAAACTCTCCATAAAACTGTTCATATGCAGCATTTAAAAAAAGAAAAAAAAAGTGAATTGACATGCAATAGGTGTACCTGCCGTGCCAGGTATCCTCATGCAACGTATTCATATGCACAAAAATGTGTGCCTGCTGCTCCATTACTGGGCCCCTGATAAACAGCTTATATGAAGTTGAACACGAACACTTAAGAACACTGACCCTAGGTCTGCATAAAATGACAATATGGAACAACATATAGGGCGTTATCTGTGGTACCATACTTCATTTGAAGATCAAACGGTTTAAAGTAAAATAACTCACTTATGTGCAACACTTTTAAAACATTATCTGGATGCAGCCTGACCTTAAAGGCATGGTAATGATTATCAAAACACAAGGTTTCCATCAGTTTTCCACAGAGCAAGACACAGTCATCTTTTACAGCAATCACGTCAATCTTACAAAAAACAGGCATCTCATCTGTTACTTCAGTACATATAAGTCACGACGGTATTCTGTACCGTAATATTTGATCCATTTGGCAGAAAATACACTGGTTGACAAAACTGTTCCAAATTTTGCAGCAATTGCTGTGCCCTGTTTTAACTCATTAAGAGTCACCATCTTTCCTGGACCTAAAGTTAATTTTTCCTTGCCAAAAGATTCACGAACCAGTGCCATATAACTTTGGTGCTTTTTTGCTAATGTCTTTGTAATGTTTTTAAAACTCTTTAATTGTCGTTTGAAGAAATTATGTTTAGCTTCGTAACGCATGCACCATGTGTGTAAAATGGGACCGATTTTCCTTATGCTACGAGGGTAATGTATCATGAAATGATACTTTGGCAAGAGATTTATTTCAGGAAATATTTGCTTGAACAACTGATGATGATTGATGATTAAATGTTTGAGGTATATGGTCATGCCCTCTGACAGGACTGGGGAAAATACAATATTGACAATCTGTAAAAGCAAAATTAAAAGATCCCAATGTTTGTCATCTGTTTCAATCAAATCACCAAATAACAAAGGCATATTGCGTAATAAGCACCAAGATTGTATGGCATTTAGTCCCAGGTCATTACTACCATCCCTTAACTTATCTGTTGGCAGAGGTGGACGGTTTCGCTGCTGGCTGAAACCATAATCATATGCATGTATTCTACCAGCCACTTGTTCAGCACTTAGAAAGTTACTTTGAATGTACTTCAGAATCAGTTTCGCCTCAAACTGACCAACCCCCTCTAAAATATCATGCACTATATCAACAGAGAAGTTGTTGGCTGTGTTGAAATATTGAAGTGAATTCAAAAGACAAATGCGCTTCACACCATATACATGAGGCAGCCTTGGGTCTGTTTGTACAGTCTGACAGTGCTGTGAATGTGTATTGATAGCTCTGAAGACAACTTCCGGATCATCTTCACAGAATACAGTTTGAAAACGGTGTTTTTCAAGGAGACAAAAACGACAACAATATCGAGCCCCAAATGATTCCACAAAGCCAAACAGGCCATGTAAACCAAGATTGTCCCCAGTAACCTGAACCAAAGTACCACGAATCTTGTGTTCAACATTTGGAATTTGAAGTCCCTCTGTCTCAAGCACTTTCAGATCACAAACAAGTGGTTCAAGTATCAAATTAAAACTGTATCGCTTGATATCCTGTGCATGGAATAGAGCACACAAATGAATATTGTTTAAAGATGAATTAAAAATTGGGGGGAAATTTCTTAAAGTAAAATATATAGCGCCTAATTTATGCAAACCCTTTTTGGATCCCAAGACATTTGCAGTTTCAAAATCATCATAAAAAAGCTGAATCTGCAAGGCATCGTTTTCTATTGAGAATAGGGGACTTTCTTTAAAATAAGTGGCATCTCTCAAGTCTGCATACACACCTTCCCTGGGAATATACCTGGGCTTGAACATTTCTGCAGTATCACCTTCTTGTAAAATACTCTTCAGTGTTTCCAAAATGGGAATATATGCAAATGTATCAGTTACAATGACTTGATCATATGTCCCAGTAGTTTTGTTTCTCCTGCTGTCAAATCTTGTGCCAAGCACTTTTTGTACAGGCTCAGAAAGTCCCCATTTTTCTCGTAAATGTTTGTTTAGTTTTGCTTCTGAATTTAAAGGTGTGAATGGATTTTCTAATACTTGGAAGGACTGTTCAATTTTTTTTCTTTGTTCTTCATCCTGTGGAGACAAGCACTGTAAAGCTAAATCCTTAGCCTGGCTGTGGATTTCAAAAATGACTTCTTCCATGGCTGACACAAACCTCGCAACATTAGACTGACTTAATCCAGCTGCTTTTACTTGTGCAATAGCAGTAGTACACATATCTGTAGTGCTGATATTTGACTTGGTCAGCAGAGTACCGGTAGATGTTGTGGCCGACTCTACATTAGTTGTCACCAGCTCTCCTGCATCACCAAGGTCTGCTCTGCTTGAACTGACGTTAACTTGTTGATTAGTATTGTCAGTGTGCTTGGCATTTAAATGTTTTCTAAACCCAGAAAATGTTCCAAGCACACGGCCACATCCAGTCTGAGAACATTTAAGACGAAGATTTTTTCCATCCAAGTAACCATGAACTACTCGTAAATGCCTAACAAGAGTATTCGCAGAAGGTAATTCAGACTGACAGACAAAACACTTCATGACTGAACAGATCCATTCGTGTACTAATGAAGCAACCGAGCCCGAACTTCAGCTACACGAGGACTCTCCTTGACTTTTCTAACATCTATGTTGTACACAGTGGTCTGGATGAACGTGAACATGTTGTACAGCATCGGGTGGTATGTTGTTGCAAAAACATAATGCGCTTTAAACAGTTCGTCAAAGGCACCAATTGAAGAGGCCGAACTGCAAGCGATGGCACTTTTGTCAAGTATGATGAAAAATTGGTGGGCTGATTTCCTACTTCGTCCTATAGCTAGGAGGTAGGGCTGTGTGCTTGTTGTGATAGAATCCAGATGTTCTTGGATACTGGTTCCTGACTGACAAAACAAAAACACAAAACAGAGTATTACAATTACATGGTGGCAATATTACACAAATAAATAATAAATTAACACGTTTTTTTGTTTATGTATAGCGTTTAACTGTATGTGATCATGAGTAAAACCAAGGCTCCCTCAATGAAACGTCGTTGAATAAAATAGATAAATAAAAAACAAAAAAAACAAACCTTCTTGAAGACTAACAGATGCTTCTCTGCTTGGGAAGCAGACACCTTTCCTGGTCTCTTGCGGCCTTGGGCAGAGGGGGGAATCAGGTGTAACAGCAGCAAAATTGATGCGAGGTCACTGTCCCAACCTGTAATCACACAAATTTGATGTTAAGTAGAAAATCAGCAAATTTTAGTTATTCTGCTATTTCAATATTTTCCCTTTCAACAAAATACAAGGCAGCAGGTGTATATGATCATCAGTTCTGTTTCTACTGAGCTATTTTATATTTAAAACTTTCACTACTCCTAACACAAAACATTTTTGAAGCATTTCACATTTGAATAAATCTATTGCACCTCAGGGCAACAGTAGCTGTGCTGTTCATACACAGCACTACTATAAAAATGTGCTAACCAAAAGGCACTGCAAATATGCTTTTATTTTGTTATTGTCCCACAGTGTAAGAAATTGTGTTAAAAGTTTAACTTGTGTTGTAAATGAATTATTCAATATTTATATGAAGTATAGGACATACAGCCCCCGAATTGCCTTACTTAACTCTTACATGGGCTATGGTTAAACACACAAGTGTAAGTGGAATGTGGAAAAAGTCAAGCTTACCAATGTCGTCATCCACTTCAGTGCCATCCTCAGGAGTGTCAGCTGCCAGGAGGAGATCTTCAAGCTCTCTGGTCGATGGAAGCTTTCTGCATTGTTGGATGATCTTTTTCTTGAATGCGGTTGTCCATTTCTCCAGAAACTTCCCCGAGACATCTTCCCCAAACATCAGAACAAAATCCTGTTCCACCTAGAGTATGGATAAATTAGAACTAAGATTTCACAGCCCAACAAGTTACGTTCATTGTTGACTGCCAGTAAAATATACATATCCTTTTTAAAAATGTCAATCAGAAATATTTACCAAGCCTTTGACATCCTTGAAACGTGGAAAGACAGACAGTATGTTGCTTGACTGCTGTGGGTCGAGGACCATGTTGCGGCGGAAGTCAAATGTCAGCTTCATCTTTTTCTTGATGGTGTCCTCATCAGCTGAATGTTTCATCAATGCCACAGCTTCCTTACACTCATCTTCACTCAGGACAATCTCTGGGACAAACTGGGGCTCTCGTCTGGCAGCTGGTCCTCCAGGTCCATCTTCATGAGATGCTCCTGCAGATGATGCTACATATACAAAAAACAAGATAATCGTATAAAGATAAGAAAAAAAACTCTGACCAAAGAAAATTTTTCAGAATTAATTTAGTGTTACTTTCATATGATGATCGACGTTCTTTGGCAGCAGATCTCTGAATAGTTTTAATTCTCCAGGCCAGGTACCCAGACCCACTTTCACCATCATAATAATGCTCCTTTGATGATAAAGAATAAACATAGTCCGTTAATTAGATTGAAGGTGCTTCCCATTTGATTTTGACATAACAAAAAAAGTGTGTTATTTGAATATACCACCTCCCACTTCTGCACCCTCATCCTTCATATAACCCCACCCACATAAAAAAGTGATGCAGGAAATAATAAAAAAAAACTTGCAACTTAAAAAGTTATGTATGCAGAGCAATTTTATCACTTAAAGATGAAAGTAGCTATTGAAATATACTGTTAGAAATCAAAATGTTTCAGTTTAACATTTGACACTATCACAGCCATTATATTGTCTATATTACATTGACTTACAGAGCCAGTCCTAGAGAATGGATCACTGAGGTGGGGAAACAAGCTCACAATACCTCTGGCATACATTTCTTTTACCTGTCTGGGTGGTGATGTACTGCAACATTGAAATGAGAAAAAAAAATATAGATGTCTTAGTTGTATGCACTGATTTTAATGAAAGTTTTACTGAGCTAAACAGAAAGGATTGACAAATTACCCATTCTTCTCTGTTATGTCAGCCGCTAGTATGTTCACCATTTTCCTTCTGGTTTCATCTGTCAAGGACTTGTTTCGATTATATTCATTTATAATGCTTTCCCCACCTGGCTTCTTGGTCAAAATGGTTTCTACCAACTATAAGCAAAGAGGAAGAAAAAAGGGATAGTACACCCACAGAATGATGTACCTTTATATTCTCCTCACCCTCATGCTAAGCAGGACTCTGGAACACGTTTTTAATGTCTCAAATGCAGCCGGAAATTCAAAATTGTCTCCGATCTCTGGCTGCATTTGAATATTAAAAAAGTGTTTCAGAGTCTTGCTCAGCATGAGGGCGAGCAGAAAATGAAGGCACATCATTCTGTGGGTGTACTTATCTTTTAAGAATACATCATAAAGACATATGAACCGAATGGTTATTAAAATGCCACTTTAATAGGAAAAAAAAAAAAACACCACCACCACTTTGAAGACCTAACACTGTTTTACTATATTAATTCTTACATGTTTGGCTTCTGTGTCCAGCCTCTGCCGTTTACTGGAAGGACTCTCTGAAAGGATGATTGTGTCTTGAGAATCAGACGAATTGAGGGATGATGGTTCCGATTGCTCAGGAGACACCATAGAAACAGATTCTGTTCATGACAGGAGCAGATTGAAGGAAAAATGTTTATCACACTAAACTTGTATTTTATTCAATACTGTAATATAAATTACATATGCAACTGAGACAAACCAGTGTCAAGTTTGATGGTTAGCACTCCAGTTGAGGGATCCTTAACTACATCCTCAAATACATCATCATCCAACTCAGTTCCCGAAGTGTCAAAAACTTTCACATCTTCTGTCAGAGCTGGCACACCAAACTTTGCAAATGCTATAGGAAGACAAATACCTATGTCAATCAAACTTATAAATATTTTTCTAATGCTCACAAAAATCCAATAAATCTTTTTATGAGGAGAGACACTCTTCCTATGGAGGATAAAAAGCCCAAATTAAATAAATAAATACAGCATTAAATATTTAAATGTGTCAATAATTAATTAAATGTGTAATTAAATATAAAGTGCCACAATTAAATAAATAAATAAATACAGCGATAAACAATTAAATGTGTAATTCATTAAATAAATAAGGAATTAAATATATAAATGTGTCATTAATTTAATAAAATACGTCTTCATTTTATTTAAAAATATATATATAATTATTTCAGTGTGCATTTAATGATTTCATGCGACACAGGACCTTGAAATAATTAAATGCACACTGAAATAATTATATCTATTTTTTTTTAATAAAATGAAGATGTATTTTATTAAATTAATGACACATTTATTTATTTAATTGTGGCACTTTATATTAGTGACGTGGTTTTAATTAATGACACATTTATTTATTTAATTGTGGCACTTTATATTAGTGACGTGGTTTTAATTAATGACACATTTATTTATTTAATTCCACATTTAATTATTGACACATTTAATTATTTATTTAATTTTGGCACTTTTTATCCTCCATATATTTCCAGTTATTCGAAGCACTTAAAAGCTTGCAGCACAAAAGTAGACTCCAAAGTCGATTTCTTACCTGCGACCAAAAACTCTTTCAGATTCGGCTCTGTTATTCTGACAAATTTTTGGACATCACCCAGTCTGGTTTTAATCAACATGATTCCTGCAGCACACAATTGAACATGGTCAAAGTTGTATATGGTCATTACATAAAAAAAATACAGCAAGTGGATGACATACAAGAGCATCCCCGTAGCATCACAAACGTTCAAGATTAATGTTCAATGGGAGGGGGGTGCGAAAGCTGATGACTGACTGTACACCTTACACTGCGACAGATAAAATTTTACAAGGATGTATTCCCGTTCTACTACAAATCATGCAAATATACTCTGCTTACTCTGTACGTCGACAAAGCCGAAGAAAAGCATGCCGCTATTATTCAAACTGCTTCCTAAAGTTTAACGTAGCCTTATGTTAAACCACATCCTCAAATATCACCGTTAGACCAGTAATGCAAACGTTTAATTTAGCAACTTACGTAAACCATTGCCAGTTTAGAAGAAAACGAAATAAATATAAAGGTGGAAATGGCGTCTACTTGATGGTTTTAATGTTACAGTTGATTTTGAACCGCGTTTAAAACGGCGCGGGGTAATTTTTCCTCATACCGTGACAATTTTTAAAGCATTTTTATCAATAATAAAACCAAGCTATACTTCTAAATCAAGTGCAACAGTAAGTTAATTACCTTGCGGTACTGGTCAACTTGGAAACGCGCGCGTTTTAAGCTAGGTTTTCACTCAGTCACGTTAGCCGTTTTGAATTTGTGGTGTAAAAAAAAAAAAACGTGCTAAAATACGGAGCCAAACAACAAGGTGTTCCCATAAAACACATTTTTTGTTAAATCCCAACATAGAATTCGGATAAAAAGTGATAACACTTACCACAATCGTTCGAAGAGGAGAGGAGATAACCTGTAACCACCCCGCCAGAAAAGTCTAGAAACGGTTGAAGATGGAAAAAGTGGGTGGAGCTTTCAAGAGTCACGTTAACACGCCGTCTTTGAACTCTGATGATTTTCACCAACACTAGGGGGCATTCTACTCAACCTGTTGTTGCTTTTACTCAGAAAGAGGAAATATATTTTAACACAGCGTATTTAACACTGCCAAATTTGCTGTGTAGAGCTGGATGACGTCAGGGTGACTGAGATGGTCGTTGTAAAAGAAAGATGTTCCATTCCTAGAGGAAAGGAAATGACACCAGAGGAGCATTTCCATTGAGGATGACTGAACCACGGAGGGAGAGAAAACTGGCTGCTTTTTCTAAGAGATGTTAGATGCCAGATCTCCTCTGTGGGATGATTGATCCTTTAGGTACCGATAAGGATTAGCAGCTGTTGTTTGGAACACCTGTCTGTGAAGAGGAAGTCTGTGAGAAGCAGGGTGGATGGATTGATCTTTTCCAGGTGTGCTTGAAAGGAGGAGGAATCTAGAGTAATGCTAAATAGATTCTATGGAGGTCTGAGGGCTGATGGTTTTCTCTTTGGAAACTGGAATGCCCAGTTCTGAGGAGGCTTCGGTCAGAGAGCTGAGACCAAATGAGGAGGTAAGGATCAGGGAGCGACCATCAGAAAGAAGATGGATGACACAGGGAAGTTTGGAATTGTTAATGAGAATCCAGCATAACTCTTCTCAGAGAGAATAAAACATTTTGGGGCTACGAATGGGAGGCAAACTGCTAAGTTGAATTCTATTCAGTTTATTTCTATAGCTCCAATTCACATCATGTCATCTCAGGTCACTTTCCAGTTCACCAGATCATCCAGTTAGATTGATTCAAAGTTTTCTATCTAAGGAAAACCAGCTGATTGCATCGACTCATTGACTCTTCAGCAATCCCTCACACTAAGCATGCTTGTAGCGACAGTGGAGAGGAAAAACTCCCTTTGAACAGGAAGAAACCTCCAGCAGAACCAGGCTCAGTGTGAGCGGCCATCTGCTGAGGCCCACTGGGGTTCAAGGAGACAGAAGCAGACATAGAAAAAGAAGCATAGATACAAAAGGCAACTGTAAAAGTTGCCCCCGTCCAGGAAACACACAGCCAGGCAGATGGAGGACAGAATATTTGCATGTGTCACTGGGTATATTAAGGGACAGTGTAGCCACAAACCAGAATGCTGTGGTGAAGATGCAGCAACTCTCTTCTGTCATAACCAGCCATGAAACTAGAGTGTTATTAAAATACTATGAGTTCTGTCACATATCCATGCTGCTCTGCTCCGATAGATGTGTCAATCAGTACATATGAGAAATATCTCAGTTATTTCAATGACAAAGTATCAGGAAACTCACCTGTGCTCATTTTAAGGTGTTCCTTCCTGCTTCTCCTACACTCAGCTGTGTTTAAGGGATTTAAGCCAGTTTCTCTGATCTTATTTACTGAGGTCATTCAACACATGGAACAAACCAACTGTCCCTTTGACATTGTCCCTGAATGGTGAAGGAGGTTTTTAATACTGTTAGTGTGAGTCTCCTTAAGCAAGGCTTCTAGGAGAGAGAAGGAGGACACGGAGGTAAGCTTAAGTCTAAACAATCTGTTCAGTCTTAGGAGAGCTAGCAGGCAGGTTACCACTGAGTGGAATTTTAACCGACTGGCGTCCGTCCCAGGGAATCCACTCCTCTAAATACTGCTCCCTGATTGCGTCCAATTGGAACCAGCTGGAGGCTCGTCAGGACTGGAGTCTGAGGAGGAAAAGGTAAGAAAGAACCCTAACACAGCTCAGCACACAATCCAGTGGGCCCAACATGGTCCAGATGAAACAGCAATAAATGGTTTGGTCCTCATTTCCTGCGTCGCATCAGTTCTCCCCGTCTGTCACAGGTAGTTCGCTTGATCCAGGCTTTAAAGGGGAACGCCAGTTTTTTTCCATTGGGTCCTTGATTTTACGTTATTCCATCATGATCTACTCACCCATATGAGTTTGGTGTCATTTGGAGCCGTTCTGAAGATATTTTTTGTGTAGAAAGCCCTAAAAAGAAAAGGAGACGACGTATTTGGACAAAGACACAGCTGAGCAAACATGGCTACTACGGTCTGTCAGTTTGACAGAAAGAACTCCATTTCACTCATTATATCCCCGCCATGCTGCTGGGTTTACAGAACAATCCTTGTTTGCCAACTGAATGATTTGCCCACGACGGTTGGGACCTCACGATTCCTGATCGGGACGCGGTCGTGAGAGGCTGGTCGCCCCTCGTAACCCGCTGTACACTACACGACTCACGACGCACAATCAGGCTGAAAGTCGGCCTGATCGAAAGATTGCTGCATGAATGGAAAATCCCCCTGAAAATCACAGAGTGTACGGCGGGCGTTAGCAGCAGCTAAATGCTAGCAGCTAAACTCTAGCAGCTAAACGCTATAGGATATTTACATGAAATAACTGCCTTTGTTCCTTCATCAGGTAAACCGATGATCCACCAGATTCACCTGAATAAAAGTCATTTTCTGGAAATGATCCAACTGATAGCTTATTATTCAGCTAAAAACGACTTCTTCTCCCTGTATTACGCTACTACAGCAGGCTGGATATGTGCATCGGTCACAAAGTCCTCTGCTGCTCTTGCATGTGATTCGCTGCAGCTTCTGTTTCTCTCCAGCTGATTAAGATGATTGGATTCTATAGAACGCAACGTTTCCAAGGAGATATGAAGCCCCTGATCGGACCAACGGTTCTTCCATACACCGCTGCCTCTAAAAGGATCCTTCATCCACTTAGCTTTGTATAGATATTGCCTAATTAGAGTGTGTAATTCAAGACTGGTGAAGAGTGCATTCAAAATTTAACATTAAAATCTAATCATCTTTAACTTCTCAGCTGCTTGTTGGATCGACACCAAACTTTGCTACATATGTAACCAAGACGTTGCATTTGCAGTTTATTATTTTTATTTCCTTCATTACCGGAAAATTAAGACGTTTTGTATGTAGATATCTGTGTTTTTAGGTGGAAGTACATTTCTGCAGATTTAACTCTTCTTTTACTCAGGCCCAGTTGAATTTCCACATTTTCACATGGACTTCCTCCTCCAGGGCCTTTATGTTGGTTGATAACATGATTAGTAGTACAGGCAGGTTACCAGCTGAGAAAAGCTTTATGAACTATGACTTTCTTTAGAAAAAAGACCTGCAGGCTTAAGAAATGAAGGAAATAAACAGTTTAGGCACAAAAATAAACAGAAGAACTGATCTAGAAGTACTTTCTAAAATAAAGTAAGAAGTACACAGCAGTACTAGCTCATTTAGAGGCTTCATCTAGGAGAGAAATTGCTGAATAGCTCCGAGCAAAGGGAGCATCCTTCCTGTGGAACCTTGAAAAAGAAAATAATTTTAATGCAAAGAACAAAAGACGTCTTTGTGTGAAAAAGGACAGATTTTTCCTTTATTTATTTCATTCACATTTCCATCCATGCAACAATACAGGAAGGAGTAAAACAGTTCACATTATGTGTTGTCATATTAGTAATATTTCAATAAACATGAATTAGAAGAAAATAACCAATAAAATCATCTATATTTTAATCTGAAGCGAAAGTACAGAGAAGCATGAAGATCTACTGCGGGCCCCGCCTGATCGGGGCCTGACCTTTAAAACAACTTTTCATTTCCTGATAAAAACCACCACCGCTAAAATGAACAATCAACTAATAAAGCTAAATGAAACAAGCAGAAATATGTAGGAATAACAAAATATTTGGCTGTTGATGATTGGTGACTGATTGTGTTTAGGTTTGTTGTGAAGGTATCAGTTACTGATGAGCCAGGACTTCCTCCTCTACTTTAGCTAAGATCTCTGCCTTCTCTTTCAGTTTGATCAGAGACTGGACCCTGTCCCTCCAGCCTTCTCTGGCCTCCTTTTCCTCCCCTTTGATGAGCAGGTCCATGTATTCTGGAGTGGTGAGGGGATTTGGGTTCAGGATTATCTCTTTCATTCTGTTCAGGCACTTTGCAGACTCTGCGATCAGTTTCACCACATCATCCTGCATAGATCTATACTCAGACATAAGCTTTGCCATCAGATCCTCTAAACTCACCTTCTGTCCCCAGACTGTCTCATATTTTTCTTTCAGCTGTTTCACCGTTTCTGTTTTGTTAATTTGATCATATTCCCATCTGAAGCTCTGGTTTGAATGCACGTTCCAAAAGCATTTCCCTGGACACACCGTGCAGTACCCTTTGCTCCCCATTGCTGAACATCCTTTTTTACCGTCATCATTTGGGATGCCACAAGGGTAGTGACAGGTCACATAACACTGCATGCAGTTGGTGATGTATTTTCCAGTGTTAGAAAT
Source organism: Cyprinodon tularosa (assembly GCF_016077235.1). Classification (NCBI taxonomy): domain Eukaryota; kingdom Metazoa; phylum Chordata; class Actinopteri; order Cyprinodontiformes; family Cyprinodontidae; genus Cyprinodon; species Cyprinodon tularosa. Next base: position 125,893 of record NW_024038342.1, read on the forward strand.
ATCAACCTGCCTGTTTTTCCTCTTAGTGACATGAAACTCAAAGTTTTCATTGCGTCTGATCTCTGCTTCGTGCTCTTTCAGTTTGTGGTTGGTCTCCCTGATATCCTCAAGCTTGGATAAGCTAAGTTTAACCTGCTTCTGCAGTTCCTCCACGTTACTCTCCAGTTGCTTTCTTTCTTCCTGTAACTCAGTGGTCATTGTCAATCTAATGGTTCTAATGTTAGTTAGACTGGCAAAGAAAGCGGCCATGCTCTTTGTCCCCATGTTCCAAAACTCAAAGCTTTTCTCTTCATAGCACCAAATCATGCGTCTTACCCATGAGGATTTGTTGTAAGCAAACAGCACCGAGTTATTGAATTGGAAGTGAGCTGGCAGCCCGTCTGCACCTGTAGGACATGGGACAGCGGACACTTTAATGGCCTCTAGAACCGGTGGCTGCTGCTCATCTGCAAATGTCACCAAGATCCTGATGTTCTCTGCCACACCTTTGCCAAAGATTGAAAGTGCTGAATCAAACATGGATCTTTGTGATGATGTCAGCTCAGTTAAAGCCGCCTCAACTACGACACACACAGCATCAATGTCACCAATACCTTCCTGGTTGGTGAAGAGGTTACGCAGCTGCTCTGTGAGCTCCTTGTCTCTGTCTGCGCCACCAATGTCTCCAAAGCTTGGGGAGTCTATGATGGTCAGGGAGTAGTTCACCAGGAAGCCCTCCTGGTGGTAGAGTTTGTACACAGTGATTTCTGATGTCTGACTGTGAACCTGCCCTTCGTCCACTAACTTAAAACGAAACGAGTCTTCCCATCTAACGCCTAGAACGTAGTTTATCATCCCATTGATGACAGTGGACTTCCCAGCACCTGCGGCTCCAAGAACCAAAATGTTTCTGTTACAATTGAAGGATTTTTCTCCAAAAGTGAAACTTTTGCAGCCTTTAATGCTGATTTGCTTCTCTTCTAGTGGAAGTTGGTAAACTGGGATACCTCTTCTTGGTGAAGTCAGTAGAGTGCTGTTCTCTTTAACAACAAGAGCCAGTCGTTTAGCTCCCGGCTTTGACTCAATGCAGGTTGATCGACGTCTCAATAAAATGATGATAAATCGAAGAAAACAGAATATTAAAAACACAATAAGAAAGAGAGATATTTCCACTGAGTTTGACATGAAAAACGCCGTGATTGTTGGTGCTAAAACTCCTGACATCTTGACTTCATCTAATAATGTCAAAATCACTTCTGAAAGATATCTCTCAGACGCCAATACATCCTTCAGATTGATGATTTCCAGCCAATGAAACCAAAGTAAAACATTCACAGCAGCCAAGATAGTTGTGGCCAACGTGTTTGACAGAGTGAGAAACACTGCGATGTTCAAAACCGTGGCACCTGATATCTCAGGAAGATCTATTGCTGATGGGAAGAAATGTGTCACTTTAAAGATATTCAACCGGTGCAAACTAAATACTGCAGACACCACAACTAAAAGAGTTGTTGTTAGAGAGTTAGACCAGATGAAGAACAGAGTGACCGTCAGCGTCAATACGCCGGATATCCTCGGATCGTCTAACGCTGCGATGACCAACTTTGAGAGGTTCCTTCTGGATGCAAACACATCTGTGAGTGTAATGATGTTCTGCCAGTGAAGCAACAGCAGAACAACCACAACGAGGAGCAGAGTTATCGTCAGCCAGCGCCACATCTTGATTGTCATTGTAGGTCTTCTCTGTTGACAACCTGTCTGAAAGCAAACAAAAGGAAACAGCATAAAAACATCGATTTAATCCTCTGATACAGTAAAAGGTTTTTATTGCACCAGGAAATGAACCTGATGATATGCAGTTCATTCATGCCTAATTCTGTTTCTCCACAAAGTATTATTTAAAAACAAAAGTACAGCAATTACATCCAACAACATGGCGGACGGTTTGGAAAATGGGGAAGAAATGAAGGGTGCAGGAGGTTTGCTAGACTTGCAGGAAGAAGGCCTTGACTCATAGCCTTATAGACCAGACTACATGTGAGATTAAATGTGTAATTTAGTCTGGCCCTGATGAATGAGCCATCAGAAGAGTGCTGATGAGAACAACCCGTTGTTTTTCAAACCATTTCTGTGCCTAGTTTGTGCTGTTGTCGGAAAATATTTATCTCTCTTCTATTATATAATAATTTATCCTATTTACTCACTATAAAAGTTTTCACTCAGCCTGTTTCACCTTGAAGGCCACACCATTCTCTGCAGGATGGTGTTTGTAGACCAGACATAGCTTCTTCCCATAACAAACCAGATTCTTTCTCAGGTTTATTCATAACATGTTACTGTTTAACCAAAGTGTCTGTAATTAGTTTTGACTCTGACTACTTTCAATTGTTGTAAGTAAGGAGGAACGAACGCTGTCCAGATCAGAACAGGGCAGAATGCTGCCATTAGGGCTGCATGATGAACTGTTCTCTCTTTGCAAAGATCTGAATAAATGTGTCGACTGTATGAAATCCATCGATCTCTGTTTATTTAACTAGGATGAATAGTTGAATACTTTTTTCCCACGACAGTGCCTAGTTTAAAAAAAAAAAGCTAAATTAAGAGGGGTTTGCTTTATTCAGGGTCCACTTCCTCTCAGGTGGAAAAGCCTGCTGAGGGTTCTTTAAATTTGGGCCTCTAGTGTCAGCATAGAAATAGGTTAAAGGAATTAACTTTACGAATATTGATTTTTAATTTTATTTTGTGCTTTTATTCCGCTGCTATAATGCTATTTCTTTTTCCTGCCAGATGCTAGCTAAAAAAAGATATTATTATAGTTTAGCATACGTGTGGTCAGTGCCTTTACTGCCTCATCTATTCCTGATGGTATCCTGTGGAGAGGAACTGCTATGTGTGGGTCCTATAGAATAAAATAGGTATTTTAAAGGTTACCTAGCCTAGAGCTGTTAGGATGAGGGTGGCATCCGCGGGGAATCGGGGATGACAGCCATTAGATCTTTTGACCTGCGAGTTTGAAAAGGGTGAGGCCTTGAGAACGAGAGACGGGCAACATGGTCAGCGAGTCCCATCCAGCCCTCCGTGAATCTCAGGGACTTAGAGGTGAGTAATACTCTGCAGGCCCAGAGATCCAGGAACAATGCAACCTTTTGACCTTGACCCACCATCAAATCATTGGTAATCAAGTCATCTGTTCAGGTACTCCAGGAATATGGGTGTGTAGATGATAGGAAGCACAGCATCTGTTGCATTTATTGACCTCTGGTAAAGATGTTTGGAAAGCCCTAAAATAAACCTGTTATTGCAGCAGCATAATCAAACACTGAAGAAACAGGGCTATGGTTAGCATTCAGACTTCATGCTACATTTACAACGGATGCACTTAGAGCAACAGAAGCAGCTGGTTTACATGTAAACTTAATGGTTGACTTTACAATCAAGGAGCATTAAAAGGTCCTGCAGCTCGTCTGGAGCAGCAGGAGCAACAGGAGCCGGCAGAATATGTTGGCTTTTATTATCCTGCTGCCTGCAGTTTGTAGCACAGACCTGAAAAACGCTAACATCTACTTCCAGCTGCCACCAACAGGAGGGGACAACCCCCAAGAGGCGAGCGGGCCTGAGGCAGCTGCTGCTGGGGATTCCCAGTGACAGCGCAGCGCCGGTATGTGGGGGTCTGAGCGGCTCCCACAGAGAAATAATCTTTGAAGGCAGGATGGTAATCTGGATGAACTGACTGCACAGACCATGTTTTCAGGAGGACTTTCTCACTTCAACATAGATTCTAACTACTTTCTACCCGCTGATCACTGCTAATATAGCAAAGCTGCTCTCTGGCATCGAACACAGGAGCAGCAGAAGCATCTGGACTCACTTTACTGGACGGCTGACCTTAATGAGGATCAGAGATGAAGCAGCAGAAGCTTCTTTGATGCTCAAATCGTGTTAGATGTGAACGTAGCATCAGCGTATTAGCTAAGGTTAGCTACAGTGCTAAGCTTAGCTTTAATATAGATGGTAACATGTTGACAGTGTGGAATGTTTACTGGTAGAAGGATGAAGGAATCATGTGCTTTAGAGACATGAAGCGTTGAAACAAACATAAGAAACTAGTCTGAGGCTTTCAGCAGGAACAAGCATGGCATCATGGCTCCAATGCAAAGCTGGACTGGAGTTCATCTACCAAAGCAGACAGCCAATAAAATACACCTGGAATGGGATTCCAAACTTTTCTAGCATCACCGCTGCTGGTAATTGATGCATCCTGCAGCAGATTATTAATCTCTCTGACTTGAGGATTGATCATTTTCACAGAATGAGTTAAAGATGAATCAGAACAAACCTTGTTTGGCTTTTATCCACACCTCTCACAGCTTGTAGTTCCAGTCGGTGTCTTTCAATGCCCTGAACTACAATAAAAAGAGCATAACGCATCAGGCCTCATTCAATTCTGCAATATTTCCAAACAGAAACTGAAAATATTTTCAGAACAAATTTAGCCATTTAATTTAAGAAAAGTGTCATGAGAATGAAAATGTTTCTGTCTGAGATTTTATGGCCACATAAAGGTAATTAATGTTGTTAAATCTAAAACATGTCAGATTCAGGTTAATCTGCGACTTCAGCTTAGGATAGAAAACAAACCACTTCCTGAATCAGCTTGGTTCCACACAGCTGGATGCAAAATCACACAATCAGGAAATCTAACATTTAACGTGTTGATGATGCAACATTGATTTCATTCAGCAGGACAAACCAGCAGCTTCTGAGTTATTCTGAATTAAACAGGCTTTTCTTTAATCAAAGATATGCTACATTCAGTAGCTCCTCAGCAGCACTACCACCGTCTCCATGGTGACGGGAAAACCTGCTGGAGCTAGCTTAGCATGCTATAATGGAGATGGATGGAAACACTGATGATTGTTCCAGATAATCTAGTCCAGAATCAGTCTGTGTGGTTGAACCATCAGCCAGTTGAAGCTCAGGAGAGGGTAGTGATGCTGAGGGACATGGAGTCAAACCTCTAGCCTACAGTCAGACTCTGAGGGTGATGCTAATATGGCCGCAGCTGCTACGCCTCAGCTACAAATAGAGGAAGCAGTTCTTAGTTTTTATATATATATATTTATTTATATATTTATAATTGGGATATAATACCTTAACTGAACCTGATTTTTAAATAAATCATCCATCGCTGTTAAAAGAAATGATCTAATATATTATTAAAGGGAAACCAGCAACTCCATCACCAGGGTTGTCAGATGTGCCTGTTTTTACTGCCTCCACTGTCCCCGTCTGTCCCTGCCTGATCTGCTCACCTGAACCTCTGATGGACTCCTGCTGGACTCTACCTGTCTGTGTGTTTCTGTCTGAGCTGGATGCTCAACGCACAGGAGGAGTCCTGGGTACGGTGGGAAGCAGCTTTTACACTGAACAACCAGGCAGCTCTTTTAACGAGGGAACAAAATAAAAAAAAACGACCTTCTGATTATGTTTCAAGCACAACATGGAGTGCTCCAACTTCTCTCCATCTCATCTGACCTGCTTCAGCCTCTTTGAAATCAGCTGCGACACAATGTGAAGGCATGGCTGCATCTAGATCCATGGAAACTTCTCAGAAGTCTTTAACTAAACCACTGTTTCATCTCTCAGTCCTTCTCCTGCATTCGTCAATCCTGTTTCTCCCCGTTAGAGTTATTGAATGAAAATTATAAAATTAATGTGTGTGCATATGAAACATTGAAGAAATAAGATGCTACATTCTGTCCTGTGATTTAATTAGGAGGGTCATTCTAGACTTGCCTTCAGCCAGAAGGCATTTACAGGGTCATAAACTTTTATGACCTGCCTCTCAGCCAGTTGGTCATTCTAGGGTCATAAAACCCACCCATCTCTTTCTGCTCTGTGAATAAAAGACTCTGCTGTTCTGTTGGGGCTCAGATTGGTGCTGGGATGTGAGCAGCAGTCTTTCTCATTCCTGCAGGAAAAGCTCTGTGCTTCAGATTCATTTTTGTCCTATATGAAATATGAACTCACAATATTTTGAATCTAACATTTTTGATGCTGAAAACCCGGGAGTCAAGATCCAATTGTCCAGGACCGTGCGGGACCAAGGCCAAGAAACTGTCGACAGCTGTCCGCCCTTCGCCGGACGGGGCCAATAGGTTGGTCCAGCCCTGCCCTGGACATCCTGGTGACGACTCTCGCTGAGGACTGAATCTGCGCAGCCAAAGGGTAGGCCTAAAGCTTTTGATCAAAGGTTGGTCTGGGACCATTTGAAAGCTATAACTGGTTGTAGTCGCAAGAATATTTGACAAACAGGGTTTTGTTGTGATAGATCTGGGATCGGTATTCTGTGCGTTTGGGTCTGGAACCCTCAGTGTTCTTTTAAGATAAGAACTCAGCTAAGTAAGGTTTGCAGCTGCCGCAGCAGGGATAGCAGATACAGCATCTGGGTATCCGGTGCGTGCGAGGGCCTGGAGTTGGAGACTCCAAAGTGTACACGTAATGATAGGTGTTTTTCTTTTGTCTATGATTGGTAAAAATAAAAAATATATTAGGCCTTAGAATAGGTGTGTGTGACTGTGTAAGAGTGTGTGAGGAAACAATCGAACCGCTGGGTTCTGTTGTTTCATACTAAAACAGCAGGAATTAATACAGTATAACTCTTGTGGATGCAGAGGCAAGAATTTCTCACATGAAAAGGTAGAAGCAGAAATTACCACAACAGTGTTTGGGTGCTGTCCTGCTGAATAAACATCCAGTGCGTAGAATACCCTAGGTGTTTGTACTGGACTAAATTCTTTAAAATGGGAAAAGGTCAAAATAAATTAGAGATAATTTAGAATCTACGATTAGAAGTTTGTAGAAGTGCAGGATCCAACAAAAAAAAATAATCACTTGAATATATAGTTTGGAAAAAATATGGGTTTGAGGGACGCCTCTATTCCAAGATAAAATAATAAGAACTAAATGATAAAATAATAGAACTAAAGTGAGTCAGGGCGGTAAAAGAATTAAAAAGGATGGATTCAGGGAAGAGTATAGAGAAGATCATAAAGGGGATGTAAAATTTGTGTCAGATTGATCCAAGTAATTTAAATTACTTGTAGGAGTGGAAGTTAGAGTATGAAATAGATGGTGTGTGGAAGTAGATCAATGAAGAAATGTTATGTGCCGGCTAAAAACAAGCACTAGTGAAAAAATAGATAAATAGATAAATAGATAAATAGATAAATAAATAAATAAATAAATAAATAAATAAATAAATAAATAGATAAATAAGCTCCAAATGGCGAGGTGTAGGTATGATACATGCACAAAGTAGATACAAGGAAAACCTAAATAAATAGATCTAATGTTGTGTTTGTCCGTCTTTAAATGTTATGTGTTTCCGTCTTTAAAGTTATATTTGCGGGTTTTTAAGTTGTTTGTGCGTCCAAAAGCTAATGAAACACAGTTTAGAGGGAGGGAGTCAGCTTGAATTTGCAGCAGCGTGGAAACATGTCTATGGATCGATGACTGCAGCGTTGATCTACAGACACCCTTCCTAATGCGCCTGCATGGTCTCCAAAACTATTAAATTTGGAACCGGAGAATTTAAAAGAAAAAAAAAATAATAATAACCCACCGGAAAATTATTTTAGTCATGCAAGCTACCTACAGGGAATAAAATTTTTTTTAGAGGGATTAAATAGGTGGATTGTGCAAGCTAAAACATAGAAACGGCTATGAAGCGTAGTTTGGACCATAATTGGGCTCAAGGGAGGGGCCGGTGGTCACAGGGGAAAAACAAGGGGTCACGTAGAAAGCACAATAGGTGCTACAATTGGGATAAGGAGGGCCACTTTGCTCGAGAATGCCCAGACCCCGCAGAGTGACCCTCCCTGTCACCAATGTTATGACCAGCACTGACGCCAGGAGTCATGTGCACCAGCAAAAAATGCAGTTAATTGTGGACCCAGTGGAGGTCCTGGACCTACAGCAAATTTTCCTTTCTTTTTTAAACACATCAGAAAAACCATACTGGCCTTTAAACATCCAAGGGGTAAAAGTAAAATTCCTGTGTGACATCGGAGCCAATATATCTATTCTGAGGGATACAATACCTCAGGTTAAACCGGGACTAAAATGGATCACTGTAGTCTCTGCTGATGGAAGAATGGAAGCTCAGCGCATTTCTGAAAAACAATTGGTCACTGATGAAGATGGATTCAGGGTGAAAGCTGATTTTGATTTTAAGCCCAGACTGTCCAGTTAATCTATTAGGCAGAGATTTGTTAAGGAAATTGCAATTAGTGCTACAGCCTACAGACAGAGAAGTATTAGTAAAAAGATGTACATGTTGCATAGGGAAGTTACTCTAGAGATGCAGCTGACACACATGTGATAAATTCAGGCTCATCCCCGAAAACATTTTACTTCCTGGATCTAACCACCCAGGGGAAAAGATGATCCATAGGAGGGGTCATAAAATTTGTATGTGGATGTGTCAGTTTCCAGAAAGAAATTAGTTGTTTTTACAATTGTAGATGAGTTTAAAAAAAAAAACTTTATAGTGCTGCCTTAAAATCATCATATTCTGTGTAAACTGCAGAGATTGTTGCACTAACAAAAACATGTGAAATTTCAAAAGGCATCAAGGATGCAGGGGCGGTTCTAGAACTTCAAAGGGGGCTTTCAGCCCAGACCAGTAAAAGCCGACCAGGAAGGAAGAGTCCACAGGTGTAGTTCTTCATCTGAGTGTGAATAGGTGTTTGAGCAAATGGGGGACCAGGAAGAAAGAGTCCACAGAGGAAGTTCTTCATCTGAGTGTGAATAGGTGTTTGAGCAAATGGGGGAGCCATTAAAATAGTAGATGTGTATGAAGCATGGGGGATATTAAATGCATTAAAAGAAAAAACATGAATAGTTTTAACAATTATTAGACAAGCAGTTAGACTTATATGCAATTCAGGAGCCTGTAAAATTTGCATTAAAGATAATGTAGGACTAAAACCAACTAAAATACAAATTTTTGTAAAATCAGCAAATGGTCAAACATCCTAGGAGTGGATGTCAAAGGATTAGGAAAAAGGTTGCAAGGTTGCATGTTTTTGTAGTAATATCACCAACTCACCACATTAATTTGTTAGGATGGGAATTGATGGGAAAATTAAGCAATTTTTCTCAAACAGGGGGGCATGAAGGCTGAATGTGGAGAACATATAAATAGCGTTTCAACAAAATCTACTTGTGTCTATCTGCACTATGCTAGAAGCACATTGTCAGATCCACTGGATGAAAGTCTGTTAGTTGAACAGTAGAACACTTTGAATTTGTGCTTAACCCCAGATGAAAAGTTTGCAAAGATATTCCAAATGCATTGTGGTCTACAAGAAGAACTGATGCAAGACTGTTGACAACTATAGATTTAGTTGAAATAGTTCCTAATACAGACCAAGGATAAAACAATATCTGCTAGAATGTGAAGCAAAGGAAAATATAAACTAGTTATAAAAATTTTAGCGGGTGCAGAAATAAGTTTGTTGTTTGGGCCATGTTATTTCGGAGGAGGGGGAAAAGCATGTCTCAAACGGGGGGAAGTTATGATTAATATAGTATAGTAACACACACAGGTGTTTAACTACTACTGCTTTTAAAATTGTTGCATGTCTCACATGTTGTAAATACAATTCACAAGCAAATCAGAGAACTAAGTGAGGACAGGCACCAAGAGGTACAGCTCCATTTGAAGTAATTAGCATGGACTACATCGAGCGGACCCCAAGTGGTCAGTACAAGTACTGCCTAGTCCTAGTGAACAATTTTTCTAAATGGGTAGAAATTGTTCCCACAAAGCATGCCAATGCGCTGACAGTAGCAAAAGCGTTGTGTAAACATATCATACCTGAGCATGGTATCCATAAAATCTTACAAAGTGATAATGGAACACATTTTGTGAATGAAGTGGGATCACTAATGTCCAAACATTTAAACATAAACTTTGAAACATCACTGATTCTACCATCCACAGAGTGCAGGATTGGTGGACCGAGCTAATGGAGAGGTTAAGAACAGATTGAGAAAATTCATGGCAGAAACAGGAAAGCCATGGCCAGAGTGTTTGCACTTGGTAAAATTACTCATGAGGATCATTCCAACATCTGATGGTTTGGCCTCTTTTGAAATAGTGAATGGGAAACCTTTTGTTCTACCTTTATGGGAAGGACAGCCATTGGCAGAAAAAGAACATTGACCCATTAACTAAGTGAATTCTGAAGCTGTTCAGATACAGAACTGTTCAAAGAACATGTAATCTGCCCAGAGCTCCTTTTGTTTCCCACCAGGAAGGCCTGAAGCCTGGAGACCGAGTGCTGATTAAAATCATCAAGGGGAAAATTGGGCAGCTCCTAAGTGTGAAGGGCCCTACATTGTTCAACCAAAAACCCCCACCACTGTGAAGAGATCCAGGAAAGAGAGACTTAAATCCACCAGAGTCATTGTAAGCTGATTAAAGATGTTCCTCAGAAGCCCAGTAACCTTCACAGGGACCCCACGACTAAGGTACGGATCTGTGGTGAAGTCCAGCTTCAAAGGGGTTTGGTTTTTTAGGACCACTCGTCTCAACGCTGGTGAAGAAACCAACCTAACCCAGTCCTTTAGAGTCCGGTTAGTGGGTGTTTCCTTGGAGGGACTGGTGAAGATGGGAAAAACCAAAGTGGTTTTGCTGCCTGGTGATGACCGTTGGACTGGTGTTACTAGAGACTCAAACTGACTGAAACAAAGGAGGAACAGAATGATCTTTGATGGATCCACAGCAAGTCATCCTACAGTGCCAAAATGTGGTGGCAACATTCCAAGCGCGTTGCTGAAGATTTGAACAAAACAGACTGTTATGTTTGTACTCATATTCCTACTTCTATGAATACAATATGAGTTGAAAGATGCTGATGTTTAATATGCCCAACAGGGGGGAATGTTGGAGTTATTGAATGACAATTATGAAATTAATGTGTGCGCATATGAAACATTGAAGAAATAAGATGCTACATTCTGTCCTGTGATTCAATCAGGAGGTTCATTCTAGACTTGCCTTCAGCCAGAAGGCATTTACAGGGTCATAAACTTTTATGACCTGCCTCTTAGCCAGCTGGTCATTCTAGGGTCATAAAACCCACCCATCTGTTTCTGCTCTGTGAATAAAAGACTCTGCTGTTCTGTTGGGGGTCAGATTGGTGCTGGGATGTGAGCAGCAGCCTTTCTCATTCCTGCAGGAAAAGCTGTTTAAAAAATCCTTTTGTGCTTCAGATTCATTTTTGTCCTATATGAAATATGAAATATGAACTCACAATATTTTGAATCTAACACTCCCTCAGTCACTGAGCAGCAAAAAATACTATAAAATAATGACATGGTGTCATCAACAGTTCAATGGTGTTTTTATCAGATGCTGATATGACCGGAGGCAGTGAATGAAAAGGAAAACGCCTCACTTTCTTCTACTGAAGTGGAAGTAAACATGTGGACGCTGAAGTGAAGTTCTAACATTAGGAATAAAAACAAAACAATTCAACAAATGAAACAAAAAAGGAAGCAGATCATTTGCAAAGAAGGTCTGAGCTGCAGGTAAAGACTTGTGGACATTTGTTCCCCTGCAGCTGTAACAGGAACACCTGTCAGATCACTAATGCTTCATTTAGATCTAAATGTTTCCGTCTTACTGACAGAATCATTCTGGCTTTTTCTGTGTCTGCTGTAAAATATCTTCCATCTATCCTCCAATCATTGAGTTTCTTTTAGGAGAACTTTAAACCATGAAATGATCAAACAGAGGCTGAATAAGCACAGTCCTCCTCTGATGTTGAAATGGGAACCAGGAAAAGGTTCAGTTCTCCTGAGGACTAAACTGGCAGCTACAGGATCCTGAGCTTTCTCAGCTGGAGCTGCTAAGTTCTAGAAACGTCTCCCTCCGTCCATCAGGGCCACCACCAGTTTGGCTAATTTTAAATCCTCTGAAAAACTCCAGTGTTTGGCTGTGAAAATATTTTTGTTTATTTCATTATTTTATTTAGTAAAATTGTGGTTTCATTTTCTTTTGATTATTTTATTGCTTCATTACTTTGTTGTGTTTAATAGAGCTTTGCAAATAAAGATTGACTGATTCAGAAAGGTGATTCTCTTTACACATAAAACAGATGAAATAAAGGGTTTTCACATGAACTTATATTTACAGTTATTCTATTTTTCCTTCCTTATTTCCATAATATCCATTCGTCATGTTAATTATTTTGCAGTCCGTTAGAAAGAATAAGCCGTGCATCATATAAACAGGTTTTTAGAGTCGTCCAACATTTCTGGTGCATATTTAGTTTCTCACACTTTTCTATTTGACTCATTTTTGTCAGATAATAAAAACATGGAGAAATCTGTGGAGATGGAATCAGTAGATGTTAAATTAGAGAAATATAACCTAGTAAAGATCAGATAATGTTTTAATCAAATGCTGAAACTTATACAGTGTGGTTGTATTTTTCTTAATGTTGTTATTAACAGCAATATGACAGAAAAATAAAAATGTCATTTGCTTTAAAAGAAGAACAGAAGATAAATAGAAACCAACCTTTCTAAACTTCCTGTTGTTTCTCCTGCCAGTGGTTCTCCTGCTGCTGTTTTGTTAAACTACATTTTTTCACAAAAACAGATAAATGATTTTATGGCTTTAAGGTAAAAAAAAACAAACTAATGAATAAAAAAGTCAAGATGTCAGAGATCACAAACCTACCATCAGCATGTGTCTCCAAACCAGAGGGGAAGTTCCTCTTCCTTTGACTGAAGCCAAATTTATAGCCTAAAACACACACACACACACACGCGCACACACACACACACACACACACACACACACACACATCACATACCACACACATCACATACCACACACACAGACACACACACACACCAACACACACACACACGCACACACACACATGCGCGCGCACGCCGCACACACACATTACACACATATTACACACACCACACACACACGCACCCACACACACACACACATACCACACACACACACACATACCACACACACACACACGCACACACAAACCAACCTTCTTACTTTTATTTTCAAAAGCAGAGAAAAAAGCTGCAGGGATTTTTTAGTTGCCTTATGTCACAGGTGTCAGACCGGTTCCAGAAAGGGCCGTGTGGCTGCAGGGTTTCTTTCCAACCAAGCAGTAGCACCAGACTACATTCATATCATCATGTTCAGATTGGACTCCCTTGATGAGATGACTGCAGTCTGGTGTGCTATTGCTTGGTTAGAAAGAAGACCTGCAGCCTCATGGCCCTTTCTGGAACCAGTTTGACACCCCTGTCTTATGTTAAAAACAACAGCAGCTGCAGCATTTCTCAGAAACGGGGAGACACAGCACTCCATTTCTGATAACTTTGCTCTGTGGAGCATCGTAGCGTTAGCCAGGTTTCTATTATTCTACATCCATATCAGCCCTGGTTAGATGCATATTTAAACACAGAGCTGTGCTCCATTAAATTCACCTTATTTCAGCTAAGAAAAGTGCAGGAAGCAGTGAAATCCACCACAAAGGGGATTGAACATGGGCTCTAGATTAAACACACAGCTTAGTGCCACAAAGGTCACAAGTTGTACATGGGGAATTCAAGATCCAGACTGACAAACAGGTGATGGCTAACCAACCAGACATCGTGTTGATCGACAAACAGCAGAAGAAGGCAGTAGTGATAGATGTGGCAATCCCAAGCGACAGCAACATCAAGAAGAAAGAACACCAGAAGCTTGAGAAATATGGGGTTCCATTTGTGTCAAAAATAAGCAGATGTAAAATGTCTAGATGTTGTGCTGTTGTTGCATATGTGTTGTCTGCATATGTATAAGTTGCACATGTATTTGTTGCATATGTAGATGCTGCATATGTAGATGCTGCATATGTCTATAATGCATATGTCTATAATGCATAGGTCTATGCTGCATATGTAGATGCTGCACATGTCTATAATGCATATGTCTATGTTGCATATGTAGATGCTGCATATGTCTATAATGCATATGTCTATAATGCATAGGTCTATGCTGCATATGTACATGCTGCACATGTCTATAATGCATATGTCTATGTTGCATATGTAGATGCTGCATATGTCTATAATGCTGTCGTTTCCTTTGCTGTTACAGCCTGTCATTCTCCCCTGTCGTTGTCCCCCTGCTGGTATACCTGTCGTTGTCCCGTCATCTCCCTCTGCTGGTACAACCTTGGAGGACATTTAAAATGATCAAAATGCCACCCATAATTCATAAAAAGGTTAACTCAAATAATAGGCCTCAATAATAATTCATTTTGATGTTTTAAGTGATCAAAATGCCACCCTTTTTTATTCAGAGGCTCTGGGGTATGGAGGACAGGCCCACTCAGCAGCCTTCCACTTCACTTTGATAGCTGATATTTTGATTGCTTGATAAAATGTACTTTTAAATTTTGAAAACAAGCTAATAGGCAATTTCACTAAAGTTAACATGCAGTACAAAGACATACCATAAATGTACTTCAATAAGTAAAATTATTTCTAAAAGAGAGGTTAGCTACTGCATATTATTCACATTTCCAACTCTCTACCTTTGTAATTTCAGGCTTGGCCAAACTAACTTATTCACTAATGACACCCTGAACTGAATCACCCTGTGGAACAGAATGCCTAAGATTGGGGGAGAACATGCAACTATTTTCTGTTGCTTTCTGCTTCCATGGTTTTATAGGAATTCCCACTTTGATCTTTTAGAAAACTGTGATACTATTGACCTAGAATACTCTGAAGCGACAATAACATAGGAACAAAAATGTCAATGTAATATTGTTAGAATTTACCTTTCATGCCACTGTAGAAAAACTCAGAGCCTTATTTTCTGAATAAATATTTTAACTTTACTTGGGAACAAACAATGTATGTGGAAAACGATTGAGAAACAATCCAAAACTAATGATTGAAGCACAGAAACCAAGAGAGAACCAACCCCGCCTGACACCCCCCCACCCCCCACACACACACACACCAAAACACACACACTCTCACACTACACAAAACCAAAAGTTGGAGACTGCAGAATGCCTGACTTCATATATTCCACAAAGTTCTTGAATGTTGCATAAATCGGAAGCGTCAAAATAATACTGCATGTGTTGGCTTCAGGATAGCACCGCCAGGTACCATCTTCCAGGGGGGTGTGCAGAAACTGTATTTGAGGCCTCTGGGGGAAGCCAAGTGGAGGGATTGGTTCCACTCCAGAAACAAAGATCAGTATCCTTTCAAGAGTGACTGCTCTTGAACCATCTAAAAAGTGGAGAAATGGGGCGCTAGTGCGCAGCTGTGAGATGTAGACGTGTTCGGCTTGCGCTCTCCACCATAACCTTAACTAAGTCATTAAATACCACATTTAAAGCACTTAAGAACCGGCATTCTTGACACTAAACCTTTGGCTGATTACCGGGCAGCTTTCCGCCACCGAAGAAATCTACAAACTCCGGGAAAAACAAGACCATGGACGGATACATTGACCCAGAGACGGCGCTCCGGGCGACAAGACCCAGGTGCTCGAGATGTGCCAGGAGATATGCAAGAATATGTCAGCGTCAATTCTTGAGAAACTGGATGAGCGCTTTGATGCTCTTGAAGCTAAGCTCCAGTCTGTTCTTGCTGTACAGACTGATTTGCAGAACCGTATGCCCGGCCAAGAACTAGCAGCCAGCGCACATGACGAGCAGCGGGGGGGGTTGAAACGAAATGTGTGGAGCTCACAAAGATTGTAACCCAGCAGCAAACTAAGCTGCTGGACCTGGAGGCTCGCTCCCAGAGACGTAACATCAAAATTGTTGGCATAAAAGAAAACTCGGAAGAAGGGAGGCCAACTGAGTTTGTTTCTAAGCTCATCCCTGAGCTGCTGGGCAAACAACATTTCCGGCATCCACTGAAGGTTGACCGCACTCACCACATTTTGTGACCCAAGCCGGCGGCGGGTGAGAAACCACGTACCATCATAGCCCGTATACATCACTTTCAGAGCAAGGAGCAGATTCTGCGCCTTGCAAGGACGCAGCCGTTGGAATACAAGGGGAACAAAGTCCTGATCTTCCCAGACTACACCAGCGAAGTAATGAGTCAGCGCCGCGCTTTTCGGAACATGATGCAAGCCTTGAGAAAGGATGGAATTAAGTTCCAGCTGCGCTACCCGGCCCGGCTGCAGGTGCAATGGCAGGATGATAACACCGCTGAAGTATTCAACGACCCGGATCAGGTGGAGGCGGCTCATCTGCGGAGGAAGGGGAGTACAACTGAAAATGACTAGCGAGCCGTGTGGCACATTTATTTGTGTCTGTTTTTCCTGTTTTGCCGTCTTGGAGTGAGTTAACTCCGGTACGCAGGGATTTACCTGGCGAACTATATTTTAACAACATACAGACTTCCTGAGTGTGTGTTGATTGATCCGGGTCTGTCTTTTCAGAGAATATATTTTAATAATATCTGGTATAGTTGTTTAGTTCATATATCAGTTAATGATTGTTGTGGTGGGGGGAGCTGTGACTTGACTAAGTTCAGTCCGCTATTTGTCCGGCAGCTCCCGTTTCGTTTAAAGGGGAAAGATACGCGTCGTGTTCTGTAGACGCCGGGATGTGGGAGGGGGCGAGTTCGGGGTGTGTGAACCTGATCTGTTCTCTCTTCTCTGCTTCCTAGATCGAACCTGCCTGAAACCAGAAATCCTGAAGAGTTTCTCTGCCAGTTATCTACCTGCCCGCTCTCAGAAGATTCTGGAAGGAAACTCAGATCTGTAATCTGCCAACACTCAAATTAAGCTCTGCCTCTGCCAAGCCCTCAGCCTGCCGACAGCCTCTGGACCCTCAAGGTTCCCTCCCTCATCCGCTCTGCTCAACTCCAGAACAGGTACAGCCTTTCTCACTCTCAACCTGCAAATTATCTGGCCTCCGCTAACTCCTCTGTCCCCCTCTGCAGTGAACCCACTCGTGACCAATCCTGGACCTGTTAACTCTGTGTGTTTTTCAGAACTCACTCGTGACCAGACGAGTTCCCCTCTGGATCTGTTCATTTATTGCATTCAAACACTTCAATAAACTTTTGAACTTTTCTCCTGCCTCTGAGTGTTCTGCTTGTGGGTTAGGCTCCTTAAGCCAAACATGACAGAACACTCTGGCCAACAAACTCCAGCAGAATCACTCAGGAGGATGTTGAAGCAACAGCAAACTCTGATTCAGAGCCACGACACAGCCCTCCGTGAGTTAAACGCACGTCATGATCAAACGAACTGCTCTCTACAGGAAATAGCCGGCTATCTACAAAATGCTACACCTGGAACGGAGATCATTCAACTACCTGTTCAAGAAACAAATCCTCCACTCGGGTCAGAACCCAGTCCGTCGTTCTCTGAATTCCGCCCTGCACTTCCGGAAAAATTTCTGGGCAATCCAAGTAAGTGTAAGGGATTTTTGTTTCAGTGTAAACTCATTTTTGAGCATTCGCCATCTTGTTTCCCAAATGACAAGAAGAAAATAGCCTTTATTTTTTCTCAATTATCCGGAAAAGCCCTCGAATGGGCGGAAGCCAGATTTTCTTCAGAATCTAGTTTTGATTGTTCATTTGAGGAATTTATCAAGGAGTTTATGCAAGTATTCAATCAAGACACTGATAAGTCCACAGAATCTCGTGGTCTTTTGGAATTCAAACAAGGAAATAGATCTGTAACCGAATTTTTAATCGACTTCCGGGTTAAAGCTGCTGCTTCCGGATGGAATGAATCTGCGCTCAAAAGCGCTTATTTCCATGCTCTAGACAAATCCATTAAGGACGAGCTGGCCACTCTCGATGAGCCAGCAACCTTGGAGGAGCTCATAAAATTAACAATCCGCCTGGATAACAGATTGCGAGCCAGATTCAAGTCCAGATTTAGAAGCCATGTTTTTTCTGTTTCTGCTCCAGCAGCTAAGACTAATGACACCTCTTTTTCCTCAGTGTCCTCTGAGGCTGAGTCCAGATCTAAGAGCCGAAATCAACCTGTATCTATTCCTGTATCAAAGACTCATTACGTCTCTCCCTCCACAGAATCCTCAGAAGTAGAGCCAATGCAGATCGGTCACACCAGGCTCACATCCGAAGAGAGGCAAAGGAGGTTTAAGGGGAACCTTTGCATGTATTGTGGAGAACCTGGTCATTTTGTTTCAACCTTCCCAGCTAAGGTAAAAGCCGGGGTCCGCCAGAGGAAATGAGGAGTCTGGCAGACCATCTTCAAATTGAGAAATCTCCTTGCCTGATGTTACCTGCTACTCTGTTTCTCACGGATCAATCCCTCACGCTATCAGCTTTGATTGACTCTGGCTGTGAGAAAAATCTAATAGACTCTAGTCTGGTTCAACAATTGAACATAGAGACCAATCCATTGAATAAACCTCTTAGAGTCTCAGCCCTCGACGGAAAAAGATTACCTCAGGTCACACACCAAACTAAGCCGCTCGAACTGTTAATCTCTGGTAACCACAGAGAGACAATATCCTTTTTTGTATTTCCATCTGCCAGTTCATCCATAGTCCTTGGTTATAAGTGGCTTCAACTTCATAATCCACACTTCAATTGGTCCAAAAGACATGTTGAGTCCTGGTCTGCATCCTGCCATGTTTCCTGTCTCCGCTCTGCTGCTCCTTCGACTCAGTCTCCGGCCAGTCGTCAGGAGGCTGACCCGCCTGATCTTTCTTTTGTACCTCCTGACTACCACGACAAGGCACCAGTTTTTAGTAAGGTCAGTGCACTTTCTCTTCCCCCACATAGACCATATGACTGCGCCATTGACCTGTTACCTGGGGCTCCCCTCCCTAGCAGTCGACTCTATAATATCTCCAAGCCCGAGAGGGCATCTGCCTTTGAACCCATTCAAGGAGCCACAGTTTTCACCAAGTTGGAATTCAGAAACGCCTATAATCTCCTCAGAATCAGAGAAGGAGATGAGTGGAAGACTGCATTTAAAACTCCTCTAGGGCAATTTGAGTATCTAGTTATGCCTTTTGGTTTGACCAACGCCCCTGCCTGTTTCCAGGACCTGGCTAACGATGTTCTGAGAGACTTTCTAAATATCTTCATTTTTGTCTATATTGACGACATCCTGATCTACTCCAAAAACATGTCTGAACATAAGAAACATGTCCGTTTGGTACTTCAAAGACTTCTTGAAAACAAACTGTCAAAGCTGAGAAGTGTGAGTTTCACTGTCCTTCTGTCACCTTTCTAGGTTTTGTGCTCGAGGGCGGGCAGGTGAAGCCGTCTGAGGACAAGATCAAGGCGGTTCTAGACTGGCCCACTCCCGAGAACCGTAAACAACTACAAAGGTTTCTGGGGTTTGCAAACATGACACAGGGTTCATTCCGGGTAGATTGTCTTTTTTCAACGTAAGATGGTTACTTAATACTATATACCTAGACCATAAAAATTCCAATGCTTCTATTCTGGCCCTTGATGCACATAAAGCCTTTGACCAGGTCGAATGGCCGTACATGTTTGAATCATTGCGCAGGTTCGGTTTTAGGTGAAACTTTCATCTCCTGGGTGAAACTGATATATCGAGAACCCATGTGCTCTATCCTGACAAATAATGATCGGTCAGCTCCATTTCACCTGCAGCGCTCGGTCCAGCAGGGCTGCCCCTTATCTCCAGCGCTCTTTGCAATCGCATTGGAGCCACTTGCTGTGGCGATAAGGGAACGAGTCGGTGGCGTTGAAACACTCATCAGTTTATATGCTGATGATGTGATTCTAAAAATCCTCCTCGGGTGATTACATCATTTAGTAAAATCTCCTGGTATACAATCAATTGGTCAAAGAGTGAATTGATGCCTCTTTCCGATACCTATCCCTCTGGATTTTTGCAAAAAGTCCCATTCAAAGTGGTAGAGAGCCATATTACCTATCTAGGTCTTACTATACCCAAAGACCCAAAACGCATATTCAAACTAAATTTTGCAGAGTTTATGTCAGGATTGAGGCATAGCATTGAGTACTGGAAAACTTTACCCCTGTCAATGATTGGATGCATTAATTCAGTTAAAATGATCTCCCTACCTAAATTCTTGTACTTATGTCAAAATCTTCCTATTTATCTTACAGCAGCCTTCTTCAGGGATTTGGACTCAACCATTCAATCCTACATATGGAATGGGAAAAATGCCAGGATCGCTAGAGTACATTTACAGAAGCCGAGGACGGAGGGAGGGCTGGGCCTACCTGTATTTAAACACTATTATTGGGCTGCCAACATCAGAGCAATAATGTTCTGGCAGCAGGGGCTCCCGGGTGGCTCAGCGGTCGACACTCCTCTATGGCTTAGGATGGAATCCAAACTGGCAAATAACTCCTCCCTACCAGCCATGTTGTTTGCCCACCTTGAAAAGCCAGAAGCCTATCGAAACCTGAGTTTTGTGCTAAAACATCAAGTAAGAATTCTAAATCAGATTAGGAGCTTCCTTTCACTACCAAATACATCAGTGCAGACTCCGTTATGTTTCAATCACAGCTTTTTGCCTCCTTGGCAGGATAAAATTTATCATGACTGGAGGGAAAGGGGGCTGATCTCAATTAAGGACATGTATATTGGTAATAAATTCCTGTCATTCGGCTTGTTGAAGGAAAGATACGATCTGCCCCATAAACACTTCTTTCGATATCTGCAGGTCAGGCATTACGTCAAGTCAAAGATTGAGAACTTCGACACCCTCCCGCTTGAGCACGGCCTTTTCGACATTCTAGTGAGCCCCCCTGACTCTAGGCATCTTATTATAAGAATTGTGCGTCAGTTTGGTGACCGCACTGTAGCATGCACCACAAAAATCAAAGAGACCTGGGAAACTGAGCTGGGGATAGGAATCCCTGAACCTTTTTGGATCAGGTGCCTCTCTAAAATCTGTTCTTCTTCAATAAACAGTAGGCATCAGCTAATACAGTTTAAAATCACACATCGGTTACACTATTCGAAGGTCAGATTACACAAGATCTACCCCTGTGTCTCCCCAATGTGTGACAGGTGTAACATTTCAGAGGGCACACTCTCTGATGCATTTTGGTCTTGCCCTTTACTAACATGCCTGTGGTCAAAAATATTTGATTGGTACTCTAAGGCGTATAAGACTCCCATACAACCTGAACCAGGACTTATAATCTTTGGATGCCCTCTGGTGCAGGGGACCATACCCATCGTTATGCGGCAGCCTCTGGAACTGGGACTGATTGTCGCCAAGAGACTGATTCTGAGAGACTGGAGGTCCTCTGTCCCTCCTCCCTTCCACTTATGGATGACCGACCTGACGTCTATAATACAGATGGAAAGACTTCATTATAGCTCCAGAGATACATTCTCGTATTATTGGGGTCCCTTCCTGGAACACTTTTCAAGGACCAGACTGAGCTGAACAGACTCTCTCATTGTAACACCCTGCTGGCCCCAACAGCTTCAACCTCTAATACAAGGTGTTGCTCTTGGAAAACACAATGTTATGAGGAACAGCTGGGGAGGAGCCCAACAGGGATATAGACCAACATCTCTAGAACTGAGCAGAAACACTGACCTAAGGGCTTACCAGAATGACTCAATGGATAGAGAACAAGAACAAACTGGAAAGTTAAATCCAAAGAAAAGCACAAACAACACATCACATATTTGCACACTGAGAATGAAACAATAATAAAAAGGAAATATAGAAAGACTTAATCATAAACTTATAATTCAATTCAACACAAATGTAAAAGTACCTTATTTATCCCAAAGGTAAATGAAATAATAACCAAGACACTTACTTCATCAAACCTGTGGCCAAAGTGGAAGCTGCTTCAACCTCATCAGCTGCAACAGTTATTGATTGCCTGCCAAGTCTTTGTGTCTGTTGTTAAAGTGAACACGATATACACTTACTGTTGCACAGGTGACATGTCCTGCTGAAAAGGTAGAGGGAAAAAAATCATATAAGTATATTAGAAAAGTTTTGCTTACCAGAACAGTATTTACTTATTTAAATGTTTGTTTAAGAAACATTTACAGACCTGCAAAGACTGCTCAATAGCATGGCTAGCTCCTCATCCATGTCCTCTCTGTGAACCCCCCCCACAGCAAAACAGCATTCGTCACTATGAAAAATGTTTATCATGTGTTTCTTGAAGGCATTGATATGAGCATGGGCCGTACCCGTCATTGCTTGCTTCGTCTTGTTACTGTAGAAAGAAGAAAACCCAAGAGAAATGGAACCAGTCAGTTCCATTTTGTTACTCTAATAAACAGTTAATCATTTGCAAATACATAATTTGCACAGTAACCAGTTATCTTCTATTTTCTAATATAATGCTCTATGTTTTTAAAAGATTAACGGTCATTTTTACCACTCCTGGATATGAGCAGCCAAGTCACAAAGGGGATTAAGGATTGGCAGGTCAGACACCTTTCCATCACTTTCGGGGCCTATGCACATTGTTCAAAAAAATAAAAATAAGTTGAACGTCCAGACAATATAAAGCATACACGTTTCTGTAAAGATTGAAACCTACATCATCAACTGGCGGAGGCATCAGAGTAAGGCGGAGGGGAATTATGCAGGGAGCCCTTGATGAAGCTGAGCGTATAGCTCAGGCTGTATCCCTATGGTGGTATGGGAAGCTCTTCTAAGGTCTTTCCCCTGCAGCCACGTGCCAAGACAAACCCACCAGCGTCTCTAAGTTGGGGGGACACAGAGAAGAGATGCTCGCTGAAGAATGAATGGTCTCCTTCATTTTTTTTTCCCCAATCCACAAGCTGCATAGAAGCAAGACTCCTCACTTGTGGGAATAACACATGATTGTGTCTTAGGTAAGCAAATAAAAATATGTGACCAAGGGGTCTCCTGCTTCCTCTTCCTAACCCCACTGGTTACTCCACCTTGATGAGGCCGAAACAGCCTTGACAAGTGGGCCTGAACATTGTCAGTACGAGGCTGATAGACAGTGTGCCGAGGTGGAAGAGCTTGGAAGGGAGAAGCTGGAGCAGGTGGGATATGGCAAGATGGACCAGGCATCGTGTGGCTGGATTCAGTCGGTGGGGTGTTACAGGATGATGCAGGCTGTAGCCGTGACACAGGTGGCATTCGGGAGGAAACTCTAGGGAAACAAGTGGGAGGATCCTGGACTGGTCTAGCTGGCAAACTGGGTTGTGGTGGAGCAGATGGAGCTTGTTCCACTCTGTCCAGCAGCAGAGCTGTAGTGCGCTGCATTTGCTGGAGCAATGCACGCATTTCTTCAGGACTGTTAAAAGGGTGGATATAGATTAAGTTAATGGATCAGTCGTACATGTTGGAAGTCTGTCAACAATATGAAAACTTGTCTTTGACTTCCTCTGTCCATTTTGGGAATCTGTGACAAAAAGAATTAGCAGAGATTTCACTAGTGCAACATACTTATTAACATAATGGACAACCTTACCACACCATTGGTCCTAGTCAAGGTAAAAAATGATTTTACATGGGGTCTAATTTTTCACTTTTTTAAAAATGCTATCAACCAGGTTTGGTTGCAATAACAATGTAGGGTTGTGAACGTGCTTTTAGATATATTCCAACATCTGTAGTAACCCCTGAAGGGAGCGCTATTTCCCATAGATCAGCGGCCGGATTTTATTGTATTTTTTAATCTGCGATATATCTTCATTTCATTTTAAGAATGATTTTCACCCTCTGTATGTTTTTTAACTTCTCTCTCTTATTTTCTTCAGCGCAGCTCACAGTTTTAAGCAAATTCTGTAGTTTCCTGCATACTTCTAAATCTGCAACTTAGTCACATCTTTTTGGGCCTTCTACTGCCTCTAGTGGCGTGGTGGTGGTAACACAACTAATGTAATGATATTACTAAGTCAAAATGCCACAAAGTCTTTATTGTTTATTATTAATTCTGGCATTAGGATAATAATAATAATAATAAGTCTGTGCAAATTGAAATTCCTTGGAATCTTCTTTCAAACCCCAGATATATATGTTAGCGAGTCCCGTTATCTGTACAGCCAAAATGAAAACTATAAAACTCATGTGCTCTTTACATAAATTGAGCAAAAAATATTCCTCCTCCAGTCAACAATTCACTTATTCTATTGAAAACTGTGATGTTGAGTATATTTTGTCCTCATCTCTCATTAAAGGCCTCAATAACAACAACTTTTATGAAGAACATGTTTTATATTGTGAACACAATCTGATTAACAAACATAATTGAAACATACTTTCATAAAGACCTTTGTTCAACAAAAAAAGTGACAAAAATGCAGTTTTAAGTTAACAAAAAAGTCAGACAACAAAAACATTTTACAATCGGATTATAACAGTTTTAACATAATTCTTTCATCAATACCTTTTTGTTCAACAGAAAAAGTGCCCAAAATGCAGTTTGAAGTTATCCAAAATGTACAAACAAAAACATTTTACAATCTAACGAACTATAACATAGTTTTTAACATATTTTTAAAAAACGGTATTCCTAACACATTGAACTTGCTAATGCTAATAGCAAAACAGAAAACAACCCCAAAAAAGACAATTAAACAAAACCAAAAGTTGGTGATTGAATAACTCCAGACTCCATGTATTCCTGAAACTCTTCAAATGTTTCATGAATTGGAAGTCTCATGACAACGCTGCATGTGTTGGCCTCAGGATAGCGCCGGCCTCAGGATAGTGCCGGCCTCAGGATAGCGCTGGCCTCAGGATAGCGCCGGCCTCAGGATAGCGCCGGCCTCAGGATAGCGCCGGCCTCAGGATAGCGCCGGCCTCAGGCCTCAGGATAGCGCCGGCCTCAGGATAGCGCCGGCCTCAGGATAGTGCCGGCCTCAGGCCTCAGGATAGCGCCGGCCTCAGGATAGCGCCGGCCTCAGGCCTCAGGATAGCGCCGGCCTCAGGATAGCGCCGGCCTCAGGATAGCGCTGGCCTCAGGATAGCGCCGGCCTCAGGATAGCGCCGGCCTCAGGATAGCGCCGGCCTCAGGATAGCGCCGGCCTCAGGATAGCGCCGGCGGGATCCATTTTGAAGTGGGACATGAAGAAACTCAATCTGAGGCCTCTCTGGGAAGCCCAGTGGAGGAATTTGGTCCACTCCAGACACAAAAATCAAGATATTTTGTAGGCTGATTGGTCATGAACCATCTAAAGGAAAAACAACAATATAACAGTTTATTACTTTTGTCAAACGTTTGTAAATATTACCTAGTAATCTTGTGCATTACAAACGTACATACCGCCTACTTCAATAAGCCAGTCCCTCCAAAACATTAGTGTCTGATTTTCAGCTCGTCGGGCATTGCTGCCAGGGGGGGAGAAGACGGTGTCAAAAAGACTAATCATGTTCTGGACGGTGAGCTGGTTGTGTCCAGAGACAAAGATAGGGCGAAGGATCTCAGGATGGTTCCTCATTGCCACCTTCAGGCAATCCAGTCCCTCTACGAGCCTGTCAGAGAAGAGTACAACAAAAAAAGAAAAAATTGTATCACGCCATTTGTTACGACTCTGTCCAGCCGAAGGGAAATAAACAACAACTAGAATTAATTTATTTAACAATTTTTATTGTTAAACCAATAAGAGGGTTTCCCTTTAACTTTACCCATTTGTTGTCAACCCGATACAGTTCAACTAATTTAAACAGACCTTCAGGCAGACAACACCACATAAACTGCTACATTGTTCACTGCAAAATGAATATACCCCTGATTCACTGCAAAATGGTCATCCAATCCAAAATCAACATCACAATCGACAGGATCAGGTCTCAGATATTAAAGATTAACAGTGATATGAAATGTAAGTATTCAGGAAGTGACCCAAAGACAATAAGTGTCTTGTCCCTAAAGGCTCTGTTTTTTGGACGTATCTTTAAGTCATTGGTAATTAAGGATGTGTCATTCAGGAAGAATCTCACTCTTCTAGTGGAGAAAGAACTATCCACACAGAAGTTTATGCAGGAGGTCACATGATCGGTCATCTAAATGTGGCTGGCACAGTAAAACAATCTGTATACTGAAGAGAAACCCTTTAGGTCAGTGGTCCCCAAACTTTTTCGCATTTCTCGTTTTATTTTTTAATGAGAAAGCTCATGGGGAAAAAAAATGTGAGTGAAACAGTCACTGGGACTGACTAGTATATATCCCATTGAGAGAAAGTAACTTTAACATCTGAATTCCTCATATGTTGACATAAAGACTCGTTTTGAAGTATAAGCGGCTACTTACAGGCATTGCTTTGAAGAACAACCGTACTGATTAGATAACATAAAAGTCCAACAGATGGGAGCAATGCGCCATGCAAAACAAAACACCATCAGTTTACAGGACACTCTTCCTGCTAAAGAGCCCCCTGGTGGTTGAAGAAAAGTCCACACATAAGCCAGAAAATACAATATATGAAAAAAAATCATAATGCTGTCTGGTATTGTTCAAGCGGCCGGACAAAATGTGGAGGCGGGCCGGATCCCGCCCGCGGGCCGTAGTTTGGGGACCCCTTCTTTAGGTCTTCTTTGATTTCCTGTGACTATTTCCTAAAAGTCGTTTTAATGGCAGATAGTCTCTGAACAAGGGGTTTATATTCTGAGCACAGAGGAACAGGGTTGTGATGTCATTTCTTTGAGACAAATCCAATGTCTTGTTTTCTCAGCTGACAACCACTGAAACATTGTTGGTGTTGAAGAGAGTGAAGCTTGATTAAAATGATCAGATATTGCCACAAAAAC
The DNA here is from genome assembly GCF_016077235.1 of Cyprinodon tularosa. Lineage (NCBI taxonomy): Eukaryota > Metazoa > Chordata > Actinopteri > Cyprinodontiformes > Cyprinodontidae > Cyprinodon > Cyprinodon tularosa. The sequence continues at coordinate 152,658 of NW_024038342.1, forward strand.
AATGGCGTGTTGTGTCTGGATCTTAGCATAAGTGTAACTGTTTGCATCACATGCACTGTCAGCAGCAGCTCAGGATATAATGTAAACATCTTCTAAAATAACACCGGTGAACTCTCGGCAAATCATATTGAAGACTGAGCCATTTTTTTTTGTTAACAATGTAGCTGCTACAATCAGTAAATATGATTGAACTTAGTGGTCCAGTGCAGGTTTAATGCGACCTTCCACATGGGCCCTCGCTGCCTGCTGGCTCTCCAAGTCAGGAAGAAACCCTGCACAACCCGGGGGGGACACAGTGATGGCGAGGCTTCCTCAACAGACTGCTGGGCTTCCTGCAAGTTTTCCACAGCTTTGATCTGTGACAATGATAACTATAATATGAGAGCATGTTTGACTAAATAAATGTCCAGAACAATAATGGTGCTACCTACTTTCTGAAGGTGCTGGCGCAGTTCCCAGTCACCAACTTCTTCCAAAGAGACTGGGCCTGTTTGTTGCCCACACAACAGGGAATACAGAGAAAAAAGAGGGCTGGACTCCTCCTTGGAGAAGGGCTAAGGATAGCATTTGACCTATTATTTTATAATCCCCAAACTGTAGACCTGCAACAGAAAGATAATAATAATAACCTCCAATTACAGAAGTAATGCTCATTGAAGAAAGGAAATAATGGTGTTGGAGCTATTTATTCTTTTTCTTTATCCATTTGAATTTTATTAGTTTATTCTTACATTTCTAATTTTTTTATTATTTACAGAACTTATTTGTAAGTTAATAATTGTTTATTTTATTTATCTTTTGTTTTTATTATTTTTTCTTATTGATATTTTTAAATAAACAGGAAGTAATGTGGGTTGGTCCACTTTCTATAAATGTAGGGGCCTGGTAAAGGACCAGCAGGCATCTGGGTTAGGGGCCTATGGTTTTTACCAGTGCAAGGAGGTAGCAGAGAAAACAAAAGGAAGTTTCAACTCTGTAATTTTTAATAAATAAAGCATGAATAACAAGTTAAAAGTTTGTATCCTGAACCTTCTTTACCTGCGTTGAAATACTTGACCCCAGCGTCTCAGTGGCTTACTGGAACTTTCTTTGTTGGATGTTTGGTTTGACAAACAATCGCCACAAATGGTTTCTGTTTCATGTAATAACTACATGTTTAAACATTTAGTCTTTTCAATACATGCTTACATACCCCGGGATACAAGGGAAAGATTTTTTCTGTCCTCCTTCGAAGTATCGGCCGTCTCGCAGCGCTGCTACAAGGAGCCGCAAGAACTCTCTGCTGGGACCACCATCATCTACAGCCCCTCGTTTTCTCCCTCGCCATCCACAAATGTTACTGTCAGTTGATGAAGGGGGTTGAAGCGTGTACGGCGAAAAGCTCTAAATGAACCTTCCATTATGAAATCTCTGCACACATTAAGAGAGTTGTGGATGGGCGCAGAACCACTCTGAACACCTTATTGTAGGTCTTCCAGGACAGTCCTTCAATCAGAATCGGGAGACCTGTAAAAACACAAACAAAAACAGAACTGTACTTTTTGAGTTCTTGAGAATAGACAATACATTACTCATCTCACAGTGGAAACAGATGCTCTAACACATCCTTATTTTTGACGGGTAAAAAGACTTTAAAGGGATAGTTCGGTATTTTTGACATGAATCTGTATGGCATCCCCATCACCAGTGTCATGCAATCACACTGACTTACCCCTGGCAGCGTCCTGCGAGCAGAGTTCTCGTCCAGTTTTGGTCAAGCCGAAAGTAGTCCTGCAGGTTTGCTAGACCCAGCGAAATAAAACGTTTCTCTTCCCAAAACATTATGTGTTCAAAAGAGTGATATTTTTGCATCCCAAAAACGTTGTAGTGGAAAAAGTCACACGTCGTTATCAATTGGTCCTATTTTCTCTCTGTTCGTATCAGTGCGCGCCGTCATTCTGACAGCGAGCTCAACAACATCCAGATGCATGTCTCCCTCCGCCTAGCTCCTAGCTGGGTAACCAAAAGGTTATTATTAATTTGAAGGAGAAAAATGAGATTGTAATACTAAGAGAAATTATATTGTTTAAATTCCAAAACATACCTTAGAACGGCCTCAGGTGCAACAACAGCTTCCACCTCAATGGTGGGATTCTGTTATTGGGCCTCGCTTTGCTCGCTTTCAAACAGCCCTTGTTCTTTCAAAAAAAGAACAAGGGCAAACAATAATTGAAGAAGTAATGGCTTTGGGTTGAACATATTACTTTATCACAAGTGTCATTATGCCCAAAGATGTTCCAGATGAAAGATGTTTGTTGCTAATGTCAACACAATAAAACACTAACTGTTGCACAGCTGTCATCTCCTGGTGTTAGGTAGAAAGCTAGAAAAAAGAATTAAATTTTTATTGTGGTTACCAGAACAGGGCTTTGTCATAATGTTTTTGATAAAGAAATAATTACATGTAAAGACTGTTGTATAGCCATGGCTAACTCCTCTCTGTGAAAAAACAAACATAGATTATTTTAACTTAAGAAAAATGTATTTTGTTATTTTTTTCCATGTATTTATGAGGACATGGGGCTTACTCATTGTTCCTTCGTGTTTCTTGTTTACTGTGTAAATAAGAAAATGTCATGATGGGTCTCTGTGATTAAACCCACATGCAGAACACCACAGGAAACAGAGTAAAAGTTTAACAGTTTATTTTGATAAACACACACAGAGTAAACGATTGCACTGGTTCTGGTACTGGTCCGGGACTGGTTTCACAGAGTAATCTGCAGAGGGGGATTGTTTGGTTAGCCAGGTAGCTGTGATGTCTTGACAGAGTTTGATTCTGGTTTGTACCTGATGAGGTTCAGACTGATCGGTGGAGAGAGGGAACCAGTTGGGTCCAGAGACTGAGGGTTCAGCAGAGAGCTCAGCAGCGACTGAGCTTAGCTTCAGGCTAGCGAGGTTCAGACCTTGAGTTGTTCTCCTAGTTCTCTCCTGAGAACTAGCTGGGAGATTCAGACTGAGGATCTTCAGGTTTGGCTTCTCTAGGCAGTCAGGCAGGTTTCCAAACATGAGCTCCTCCTGAGCTTCAGACTTCGATCAGGTTTTCCTGTGAGCAGAGAAGACAGAGGCAGGTTAGAATCTGGTTACTCTCCAGAGTAGACAGAGATTCTATGTTCAGGCTGAGGCTCAGGTTCTGCTAACCAAAACTGGTCAACACTCCGGCGCTGAAGAGAAGTCAAGCCGCTGCTTAAATAGCTGGTCTCCTGATGAGATGAATCAGCCTCAGGTGTGTAGGTGGCTTCAGCTCGGGAGACCCAGGGCGCTTTCTGCTGGAGAAAGATGGCAGATCTCCAGATCCCAACAGAAAAAGAGAAAAGTTTAATGTTACTTTAACGAGCGAAGTATCTTTAATTAATACATAAGGAGCATATTTATCTCCTATGATTAATCTAATGAGATGTATTTCTTAAAAAAATAAACGGTCATTACCACTCATCAATATGATCTGCCAATTCACACAGTGGTATTGATGACTGGCAGATTTTCCATCCCTTTTTGGATCTACACACATTGCAACTAAACAATAATAGGTTGAATGTTCATACAACATAAAGCACACATGCAGATTTCTGAAAAGGTCAAAGCTAACCTCATCATCTGGTGGGGGCCTCAGGGGAAGGCTTTGTTGGAGAGGGACAACATGTAAGGGAGCCCTTGTTCAACCTGAGCGAATATAGCTCAGGCTGTATCCCTCTGGTGGTATTGGCAGCTCTTCCAGTACCTTTCCCCTGCTGCCACGGGCGAGGACACACCCACCAGCAGCTCTAAGAGGGGGAGGCAGAGAGGAGATGTTCGCAGAAAGAACCATGGTCTCCTTCGTTGTGTGGGAACCACACATTCTTTTGTCCCAAACCACAAACGGAGTAGTAGCGAGCCTCCTCAACTGTGGGCATGACAGTGGTTTGGACGTCAGGAAGACAGACGAAAGCATGAGTCCATGGGGTCTCCCTTTTTCCACCACCACTGGTTGATGCTCCTTGCTGTGACCGAAACAACCTCGACAACTGCGCCTGCACATTGTCACGTCGGGGCTGATAGATCGAGGTGGAACAGACTGGAAGTGGGAACCTGTAGCAGGTTGGAAATTAGAATTTGGAGTTAAAATGGTGCTGCAACATGGAAGCATTAGGTTGATTATACGTGGTGCAGACCACATCTGTGATGTAGTTGTTGGAGACACAGTAGGGACAGAAGAGATGCAACTTCTCTCAGGTGCAGGGCTGCAATTTTGTGCTGGAGAAGGAAATTGTACAGTTCTCTCCAGCATCAGAGTAATTCCTGCATTTCTTCAGGACTGTTAATAGAACAAATGTAAATTTAGTAAATGACACACCACATCTTAAAACTCTATCAACAATCTTCAAAAAGATTTATTCAGATTATACATAGGTTACTCACACTGGTCTTTGTTCAGCCATTTTAGCAATCTGTCACAGACATTAAAAGGCTAATTAGCAGAGAACGACTACTTTTACAGGGAGACATATTTTATTTATGTCACTTTGGTAGCATGTCAAGCTCAGGATGAATTTCTGGATGTAAAATCATTCTTATATGAGCACATCAATTCAAGACTTTCCACGGGTATTGGTATCATGGAGGGAAAAATTCAAGCACTATCAGGTTATAACATGATATTTATCTTGTTAAAATGCTAAAATCTGTTGTTAAATGTAACAGAAATCTCTTATAGATAGTTATCTGAAATACATTTGATCAGGATCTGGTTTTGTATTTTGTCCCTGTCTTGCCTTTTGTTTATTTTGGTTGCTACTTTACAAACTGATGGATGCCATCCATCCATCCATCCATCCATCCATCCATCCATCCATCCATCCATCCATCCATCCATCATCCATCCATCATCCATCATCCATCCATCATCCATCCATCCATCCATCTATCCATCATCCATCCATCATCCATCCATCATCCATCATCCATCCATCCATCCATCCATCCATCCATCCATCTATCCATCATCCATCTATCCATCCATCATCCATCCATCATCCATCCATCATCCATCCATCCATCCATCATCCATCCATCATCCATCCATCATCCATCCATCCATCCATCATCCATCCATCCATCTATCCATCATCCATCCATCCATCTATCCATCATCCATCCATCATCCATCCATCATCCATCCATCCATCCATCCATCATCCATCCATCATCCATCCATCATCCATCCATCATCCATCATCCATCCATCCATCCATCCATCTATCCATCATCCATCCATCATCCATCATCCATCCATCCATCCATCCATCATCCATGATGGATGCATCATCCATCATCCATCCATCATCCATCCATCCATCCATCATCCATCCATCACCCATCCATCCATCCATCATCCATCATCCATCCATCATCCATCCATCCATCCATTCATCATCCATCATCCATCCATCATCCATCCATCATCCATCCATCCATCCATCATCCATCCTTCCATCCATCATCCATCCATCCATCCATCCATCCATCCATCATCCATCCATCCATCCATCTATCCATCATCCATCCATCCATCATCCATCCATCCATCATCCATCCATCCATCATCCATCCATCATCCATCCATCATCCATCCATCCATCCATCATCCATCCATCATCCATCATCCATCCAT